>NC_086445.1:440097662-440392662 GCF_028390025.1 Pseudophryne corroboree
TGTCAAAAGCAGCAGAGAGATCTAGAAGAATAAGTAGTGTGTAATGGCCTTTTGATCTAGCAGTGACTAGATCATTCACTACTTTGGTCAGTGCCGTCTCTGTGGAGTGTTGGGCACGAAAGCCTGACTGAAGTGGGTCCAATAAGTTGTGCGAGGTAAGAAAGAGTGTAAGGCGAGCGTAGGCAAGCCTCTGAAGTAGCTTGGAGGGACTGGGTAGCTGAGAAATGGGACGGTAGTTAGAGAGTGTGTTTGGGTCAGAGTTGTGTTTTTTTAGAATGGGAGTAATGTCTGCATGTTTAAACAGAGAGGGAAAGATACCAGGAGAGAGAGAGAGAGAGAGAGAGAGAGAGAGAGAGAGAGAGAGAGAGAGAGAGAGAGAGAGAGAGAGAGAGAGAGAGAGAGAAGATTACAGATTTTAGTTAAGGTTGGGATAAGCACAGGAGACAAAGTTTTACTGACCTGTGAGGGTATAGGATCAAGAGGAGAGGTAGTGGAGTAGGAGGATGAAAAGAGTGTTGATACTTCATCTTCACTTGTGGGATCAAATGAAGAGAAAGTGCCAGAGGGTTCAGGTAGGGAATTGAGCAGGTCACTGGCTGAGTTAGAGCATACCATTTCATCTCGAATTTTATCAATCTTATCCTTGAAGTAGGAAGCAAGTTCTTGTGCACGGATAGTAGCTAGTGGGGGAGGTGAGGGAGAGTAAAGAAGTGATTTAAATGTATTAAAAAGTCGCTTGGGGTTGTTGGCATGATAAGAGATGAGAGATTGGAAATATGTTTGTTTGGCAGTGTCCAGGGCCTGACGATAGGAGTGGTAGGTAGTCTTATATGTGAGAAAGTCACTTGGATTCTGAGATTTCCGCCACTGACGTTCTACTTTACGTGACAGTTTTTGTAGGTGTCTTGTTGATTTAGAGTGCCATGGTTGGCATCTAAGCCTACGTGGAGTGTGATGGGTAGCTGGAGCCACTTCATCAAGGGCACTCTCTAGGGTCTGGTGCAGGTGCTAGGGTCTGGTGCAGGTGTGATACAGCAGTGTCAGGTGTAGTAAATGTAGAGATTGGTGAGAGCAGTTGTTGCAGAGAAGTGGAAAGTTGTTGAAAATGTATATTGTTAGTATTTCTGCGGGTTAGAGGAGGCTTGCTTGGTTTTAGTGTCCTAGAATTTAAAGTAATAGAAGAGATTGTGAAGGTGATCAGGTTGTGATCAGAGAGAGGGAAAGGAGTGTTAGTGAATTCGGAAACTGAGCAGAGCCTGGTGAACACAAGATCAAGGCAGTGGCCCTCCTGGTGAGCAGAGGAGTTGGACCATTGGGTTAGGCCAAGAGAGGAGGTTAGAGAGAGGAGTTTGGATGCATGAACAGATTGTGGACTGTCAAGAGCTATATTGAAATCGCCCATAATGATGGTAGAGATGTCAGAGGATAAGAAGTGTGGGAGCCAGGCAGAAAAATCTTCTAGAAATTGTTGTTTAGGAGGGCAATAGATAGCTGCAACACGCAGAGAGAAGGGGGTGAAAATCCTGATAGAGTGAACTTCAAATGAGGTGAATGCGAGTGATGGAACCTGAGGTAGAACAGTGTATGTGAAAAACGGTGACAGTAAGATTCCGACCCCACCACCTTTACTATTATTAGGCCTAGATGTGTGTGAGAAGTGGAAACCACCATGTGACAGTGCTGCAGGGGAGGCAGTGTCTGATTGTGTGAGCCATGTTTCTGTTATAGCCAGCAGATTAAAGTTGTGAGACATGAAGAGGCCATGGATGGATGTTAATTTGTTACAAACAGAGCGTGCATTCAATAAGGCACATTTTAGTGATTTGGAGGGGGATGGGAGACACGTGATATTTATGAGGTTAGATGGATTTCTATGTTGTTTTGAGACAGCAGAGTGTGAGAGGGAAAGGTGGTTGGGGCCTGGATTTGGTGATGCCACCAGCTAATAAAAGCAGAAGAGTGAGATAAGTATTGGTGGATGTTTGCGAGTGTTTGTACTGGTGGCCAATTGCGGTTGTCACAGTACTTGCAGAGAGGAAAGTATAAATCTCATGAGTGTTTAGAAGAGGGGAGTGGAGAATAGAAGCTGTAATGTGTACAGTGGGGTGAGTTTCAGGGTGAGTGTAGAATGTGTTAAATTTGGTGAGAATTCCATGAATTGAAATTAGAAACAGTAGTTTGATGAACATGCTGAGGTTGTTTGTATTTTATGGGTTAAGTGGAGTTAGAGTAAGTTGTTAAAGTAAGTTACCTTTTCTTGATGTTTTTCAATGTTTGTTCAATTGTTTTTTTTAACTGTTCGGATAACACACTTATTAATTCCACACTTAATAAATTCCAGCAAGCTAGCCCCAGCAAGCTGACCCCTAAACTGACTCTAAAGAAATACTGTCTCTGATTAGGAACAGGCCTACCTCTGAACATTTGGTCACCTGATTGAAATGCTAATTGAACAAAGAACAAATTGCACAGGGTGGGTCAACAGACTAAAACTACTCTAGCTATTCACAATTTCTTGTGTTACAGGACTTGCTGAACAAGTGCAAAATAGGATACAACCAAATATTTACTTTATTTGTATTCAAGGAACAATACCCAGAGGTGTTATGTTTTACCCATTCACTGCCAAGGCAATCTGGAAAGTTGCAGCAGGCACTGACAGCCAAGTCTTTCACACAAAATCATATTGTGGCCACACCCCTAACGCAGGGCATACAGTATACAATTATCTGGCAAATGGACAAAAACGGTCTGTCAGACAAATTGGTTAAATCTGAGATTTAACCAATTTGTCTGAACAATCATATATGTCCATTTTCCAGTGTTTGGGAGGAAATGGCCGATTGTCATTTGCACCTATACATTACCAGATTTTCATTCCAACCAGCCAACTTGGACAAATGGTCTACAAAGATAACTGTATAGTGTATACCCAGCCTACAATTCAACTATTTGGCCTTTATTAGTATTAAAAAGGCCAAATGACCACATATTCAGGTTCTGGCCAGCAGAACGGCCATAATCACAAGGAGCAAATACTTCCTGTACATCGATGACAAAGGCTGAAGTAGTAGAGGGCAGAATTCTGATCCGGCAGGATGCTAAATTTTGCATGCAAAATATACAAAAATTACAACTATATAATAATTTTGTTGTATAACGTGCCAATTCAGTTCAAACTAACCAGGGTTGACAAGAATGACCAGCTAAAAATGCAGTATACGCTTAACTTCAATAAGGCTCAAATAGCAAAACCGTTAACTACAAGTATAGAGTAAAAAGTTATGGGCCAGTTTGAGGGCCACCTTCTTTATCCTTTATCAGATAAAAATGCAGATTACAAATAAAACTACGGAACCATTACTGCTATTAGGACTAAGCCGATTAAGAACCTAAAGTGGCTTCAGACTATCTTCTGCCCAAACTTATCTGCGTACTCCTACCATCACTTAACAGGCCAGCTACATGTCATCATTAACATACCAAATCAATTAAATTCCAGAGACACAATCAGCAAAATTGTGTGATATTTTACACATGAAGCTTAGCTGTGAAAACAAGTTTAATATGCCAGAGTTTAAAAAAGAAATAAAGAAAATCACACTTCCCTAAGCATAAATCGTTTCAACAATGTTTTACATAAGAGAAAGAGGGGGGGGGGGGGAGACCAAAAAAAAAAAAAACACACAATCTTCAAGAGACAATCTCAAAATATTTTATGACTAGAAATTTTGTACCCAAATGCACAAATAAAATGATGCACATCTAAAGTAACGTCATTTCAGCTATATGTCTATATTCACACAGCTATCTTAAGCAAACTTTATAAGGCAATCATGCTTTGGCCCAGTAAGGAGGCAGTTAAACTGGAGACTCACACCACAGCTCTCCTGTAGTTTCCCAGCCATATGCTGATACCCTTAAGACGCCATGCGCTCCAGCTTTATAAGCTTTCATCTCCAATTCTCTGTTTGAAACATGAACTGCTTGGTAACAATGACGCTCTGTGTGCCGAAAATCCTATTATTGATCCTCCTACTTACCTTGGGCTGCGCTCTTCTGGGAAATGCAACTTTGGGGTCAATCTGAAAGGGATGGGACACAGAGAAGGAAGAAAGAAAAAATAAAAAATAAAATCAGTGAGCGACTTGCATTAATTTTTTTTTCCACCACTGAGATTAATGGCTCTTATTTAAGGGTGGTATTATGGACATTTATCACAATACTGTTAGAAGGACATAATAGCGTACACTGTAATGCTCTGCAGCCCTGACAAAGTCAAAGGGGTTAATAGCTTGCTACAAACACTATAAAGTGAAATGACATTGATTTCCTTTATTAAAATGTTTTGAAAAATTAGAACTCCAGAGCACACAAGAGACCTAGTGATATTCATATAACAAAGTGCTTCTCTCTCGCTCAGTGTGCTGAACAGATGTTTCAGCCCCACAGCTAAAAACTTCAAGTTATTTGCATGTACTTCATATTGCACCATTCTGCAGAGGGATGTTCAAACAATTCTGGATAGAAACCTTCACCCAGCAGATTAATCTATGAAAAATAAAAAAACTCAACCCTTTCACAGCCACAACTCCGTGCTGTCTGCAATGCAAAATGCTGCTGTTTCAATGTAATCACTAGTAACATGTACAAATACGGATGCCAATACCTGCTTCAAAACATAAATCCCTTCTGCTAAAAAGCGACATGCAGTCTATTACAGTTTAGTAATAAATAAGTGGATTTTCCCTAGAGGACTTGAAATAAGCAAATGTTGTGGCTGGCAAGAAGCTATGTGTAAGCCTTCAAAATGTTTCTGAGATAAACACAAATCTAAGCAGCTCCACTGAGAAAATCTGTAGCAATAGGTTTTTCCTCCCCCAATTTACTTGGAAATCACAAATATATATTTAATATTGTGCCCATACTTTCTAATAGAGCAACACAAGTGCAACAGGTGCCGATCAGTCCCACATGGAGATCCATTACCTCATATGTGAGAAAAAAAATTCAGCCTTTGCAATTGCTTCCTAACACAAGTGGGGAGGTTGGAGTATTACTTTTATCCCAGTAGTAGAACACGGATGAAGGATCTCTTAAGTACAAATCATCAACAAAACAGGCCTAAGACAATGGTGCAATACTGATAAACAAAACCACCACACACAAAGGGCAGGTGTCACTGTTCTGCTGTTCTAGAAAGGGTTCATGTATGTAGCACTATGCAAGCTACATTACGTATAGCCTTAAATATGAGCCATTAATCCTTGCTTTTCCTTTCATGAGACAAACAGTAGAATACCCTACCCACCAACATTACATTAACAAGAAGAGGAGGCTAAATACAAAAAAAAAAAAAAAAAAAAGAGGCAATGCAACAGGTGAGATCTTTCCATTCAGGCAAATAAGATGTACAGTATACAGTAGTTGAAGCAATTTAGACATTCACTTTAAAAACACTTCACTACCTCAGCAGCTGACTTTACATTAGAGTACTAAAGAGAGATATTTATCAAAGCTTGGGGAGAGATACAGTGGAGAGACAAAGTACTAACCAAGCATCATTTAACTGTCATACTACAGGCTATGTTTGAAACATGACAGGAGCTGATTTATACTTTATGTGTACTTTATGTGTGTCCAAGCTCTGATCAATAGCCCCATTAATTTCAAATTTAACTTTCACCTTGCTGTTGTTACATTTCATAGGGAGAATAGTGGTCTGCTTTCACATTTTGACACTGATAAAGTGTATATATATATATAATTTTTTTTTTTTTGCTTGCATGGAAATCACTCACCTCCTGAACACCTGCCAATATTACATTGAATATACTTCTACCAAGTAATAGAAGAGTTAGTCAAACAAATTCTACTTACTGTATCTACAAATCCTCTAGAAAAAAAAATGCTATGACAATTTCTGAGGTTTGTGAACCATTACCTAAAATCAAAGCTTTTAACGCAAGCGTAAACAAGAGCGGTGACTCCGTGCCAAAAACCAATCGAGCTGCTTCCTGCACTGAATGTTAAAACACGAGTCAAAGACTAGATAGCGCAACATTAACAATAATCAAAAATGTGGTGAAAATTGCAACCATACAATTCACTTTTAAACCTAAACTGCCTAGCTTTTCACTTGTGGTTACGTATCCAATAAGAGCGGAAATCCAGCGCTAATTTTAAGGTCTCGACCTACTTATAATTTTCTTACAATATGCTTATTATTACTACTTATTTTATTTTTATTTTTTTAATGAGAAACAGGTTATCAATCTGGTCTGTAGACAGACTTCATCTCTACTGATGCCAAAAAAACAACAAAATCACCAGCCACAAACAAAATGTAATGAACATGAAACAAAGGACTGTGAAAATATTAGCAGGTATAAAAGGTTTAATTATAGATCTAGTGGAGTATTTTCTGTTTAGCTGGAAAATGGTGATAACACATAAGTGGGAGTAAAATAAAAATAAATTATATTTGCATGTGTATTTATCAGTAATTAACAGTCACCATGATGGATAGTAAATATCTATCATTTGTGTGTTACTGCTTTTCTAAATAAAGGCTATATTACCTTATAAGCTACACTATGTACAGTATTTGGGACAAATACAGTGACTGAATGCGGAGTTAAAATTCTGACATTTGACAGTTGTAAAAAAAAAAAAAGAAAGAAAAAAAAAATCTTATCTAATCAGAGTAATTAGCTCACCTTTCCCTCCTCATTAAGTAGGGTACCAGCAAAACATCTTTTGTCAGTGTGCCTTTTCCGAGCTTTGTTAAAGCATAATTACACTAGGTAATCGTGAGCAGAAAAGCCTATGGGTTTTTTTTTTAATCTTTGCAAACACAGAACATAAGCAAGATGTACAGACAGCAGTGGCAGGCCTGTAGTAGTCATTGAAATTAAAATTATGCATAATGGGACCTGTAGGTTTCAACAACACAACAAACAAGTTAAAGCATACATTGAAGGATGCTGATTTAACGACTTTGAAAAGAAAAGCCTTAAAATGTAGTCTAACTCCTTAACCCCAAACCATATTAGGTTTTGCTAAACTATATTGTGGTGGGCGTGGAGGGAGAAATAATAAAAAATATCAGTACAAGTATTATAATCTGAGATTTATGTGCAAAACAGCCAATTAAACAGATCTCTAACTGTAAACATCTGCAATCTAACTGTGGACTTAGAAGCAGTGGAAATATACAGGTGATGAACACAAGAAGCAACACATATAGCAAAAACTTTAGCCTGACCATTATATCCACAGTATGGTCCAGGAAAAGGACTAGTTCTTGAAACGTGCCTAATACGCACAACATTGCAGAATAAAAACAAACAAAAAACAAAAATAAGACATTAATTTGAAAAATAAAAAAGCACAACATACCGTCTTGGAATCTAATTCATGGTGGGGTTGAGCTAATACTTTATCTACACTTGCAGGATCTGCAAACGTAACAAAGCCGAAGCCTCTGAAATCAGACAAAGAACAAGAGAAACGACAATGAGTGCTAAACATAGAGCACAGATACAACATAGAAAGAAAAAAAAGAAAAAATTATCTCATTTACAGGTTTTTTTAATATATGTATCAAATATCAGAGGTGAAATTCTCTTGTGTTTTCAAAGCAGTAATAGGTAAACTGACAGAGGAACTGAGAATATGCTGGATTATGAGAGCTGAACTGTTCTGTACAAAGGTTTTTTTATGGTTCGTTTTCAACAGCATGTAAATTAAACTGTGAAATAGGGTGGATAAAGTGTGCTAAAAAAAAAAAAAATCCTAGAAATCTTATGGTTATAGAATACATCTAGAAATATATTTCCATTATGCCATGGGAATAGTTTTAAGCAAGAAGAAAACTTCAGACGTCATAACACCACGACTAGAACTTGTTACAAATAAAAACGTTACAGAAATCAATGTAACGCCAGAACTTTTGCACTGGGTAGATTGGGGAGTATCAACCACTAAAGTGAGTCTTGGATAGGTAGTTCCCTCAGAGATTTAATAGAGAAAAATAATAATCAACTAACATCACTAAAAGCAGTCCGAGGAAGAAGAGTTATACAATTGATTGTTTTTTTAAGTTTGTGTGTTTTTGGAGGTGGGGGGTTTATAGCACAGATTATAAAGCCAACAAACAGTGTGGCGGTGGTGATGAGCAGGCAGGGAGAATTGGGAGAGAAGGCAGTGAGGCGAGGGGGTGTGTGCCTGACAGCTGAGGTATAGCTGGAGACTGCATCTTCCCCTTAGGCCACTTCTCCACACTGCATCTATCTAAGAGACTGCTCAGAAGTTAAAAGATGCTCTGGCAGGAAGGAGACGTAGACGGAGATTACCTGGATCGCTTTGTGGTGGGGTCTCTCATCACCATGCATTCCCGGATTTCTCCAAATTTGCTAAAATAGTCTCTGAGGCTATCTGTGCACAAACAGGAGACATGACAGCTATAAGCAATGGGCAAGCAGCAGCACAGCCCACCCACAGCCATCCCACGGTTATAGAGCCCCAAATAGCGATAGGGGTCGAATAGAGGACTCAGAAAAGAGAAATAAATAAATAAGGAGAGCGAGAAGTGGGAGGCAGAGGAGAGGAGAGAGGGGAAGGGGAGAGGAGGAAGCTGGCACCGTGTAACAAAGAGCTACAAAGGGGCATCCGAGCAGCCTTACCTGGGGAGGTCTGCCAGCTCAGGCCGCCGATAAACATTTTACTAGAAGGGGAGGAAAACAGAACACAAGTCAGCACAGATGTCAGATCGGCCATTTTGACGTGTAACTTACAAAAGCTACAAGAAGGGAGAGCGGCGAGGCAGGGAGAGGAGGCAGCGGAGAGGGTGCCCGGGAGAGGAGGGGAGGCCCCTGCTGCTGCCTATGGCACCAAGCAGCGGCGGCGGCAGCAGCAGCGGGGGATGCCCTGCCTGCCCCCTCCGTGCCCCCTCTCCCTCACACCCCCTGCTGCACTTGCCCTTTACAGGAGAGTGGCCGCGGGGGCACCGGCATCTGCCAGCCGCCGAGGCACCATCCCATGCAACTTACCCGGGGTCGTGCTGAGAATCGCTCGGACTCCCGGAGGTGGCCTGGCTCCCGTCTGCCTCCATGTCCCCTCTAAGCAGTTAAAAAATAAATAACTAAATAAAAAATAAAATAAAAACAAAACCCAAAATATGAATCCACAGAGGCGGCGGCGGCAGGACAGTGAGGTGAGGGTAGGGTGCCAGCAGTCCGGCGCATAGGCAGGCAGGGGGCAGGCTGTCCGCACTCAGGTTCCGGGACTGGGTATCAGGTCTCTGCCTCTCAGGCAGCAGCAGCAGCTAAGCCAGGAGCCGCTAAGAGAATATTATTGAGCCGGGAAGAAGCTCGTCACACGTGGGATCAGCTCAGCATTGCTCTGCCTCCTTCTCCCGCCCACGGTGACAGCCCGGCCCTCTCCTCCTCCGTGGGAGGGCTGCTAGAACGTGGCGAAGCCCATCCACGGTGACATCACGCTCCCGTCCCACCTGCCCGGCTCCAGTCTCTGGCCAGTAACAACAACAATGATGATAGTGATAGTGTCCGTGACGTGCGCCGGAGCCTGGGCACGGCGGGATGAGGCAGCTGTGGCGGCGGTGACAGCGCGGGATGTGCTGGGTATGAGCGGCGCTAGTGAGGGCTGCTGCGGGATGGAGCCTGACAGAGCGGTTGCTGACGGCTCCCTCGCCACGCTGTAGCAGCAGCAGCAGCGTGATGAATGTAAACATACATGCGGGGCATCTCTCTGTCCGCGCACAGGCTTCCCGGACACACGCACTGACAGCGGCGTAGTAAGGGGCTGTCAGCGCCTCTCACATTACCAGTGCGAACACTAATCCTTTACATTTCTGACTGGAAATGCATGTGGAAGTTCTAAAGACATACTGCCGTGTATACTGGAGGTAACTGGAAGTGTGCACATGTCATTATTAGTTGACTCATCCCAGCTTCATCATGTACACTCTGATATTTCCATATAACCCAAGTAATACAAGCGCACAGCTTCCCAGACATGGTTTTCGTCCCAGGTCTATGACGGTCATTCCGAGTTGATCGCTAGATAAAAATGTTCGCAGCGCAGCGATTAAGTGAAAAAGCGGCACTTCTGCGCATGCGTACTTTCACAACGGCCGATGTAGTTTTACACGAGATCTAGCGAGACTTTTCATTCGCAATGTCCGCCGCAGAGTAATTGACAGGAAGTGGGCATTCCTGGGTGTCAACTGACCGTTTTTAGGGAGTGTTCGGTAAGAACGCAGGCATGCCAGGAAAAACGCAGGCGTGGCTGGGAGAACGCAGGGCGTGTTTGTGACGTCAAATCCGGTACTGAACAGTCTGAAGTGATCGCAAGCGCTGAGTAGGTCTGGAGCTACTCTGAAACTGCACAATTTTTTTTTTGTAGCCGCTGTGCGATCCTTTAGTTCGCACTTCTGCTAAGCTAAAATACACTCCCAGTGGGAGGCGGCATAGCGTTTGCACGGCTGCTAAAAACTGATAGCGAGCGATCAACTCAGAATGACCACCAATATTCAGACACCTCCTAAAGATTGTGGGCTTCATTCACGTGCAGTTCCACCTGCTCCCATCGTTGCAAAGTGCATATTTTCAGTACTTGACGTATATGCATAGAATCCGTTCTGCACGTGCGCTAACAGGTCCTGCAACATGGGAAGCAGGACAGCAGCAGTCTGTCAGTGATTGACAGTCTGCTGCTGTCTGCGGGGCGGCTACAGCCTCCGATTGTGAAAATGGAGGTGTGTTGCTGCTGTTTAGATGGTGGGAAGAGGACAGATCTCCGTCATAGAACGAAGATTTCCTGGCCTCTGTGATGGTGGGAGAGAGATCCGATGCTGCATCCTAAAGGGCCCCATACACTAGAACGATAATGCCCGATTTCATCCAATTTCGGGCATTCGGGCCGATATATCGGGTGAAATCGGGCATTTTGAAGGTGTTTCCGATCAGATGCGATGCACGTTCCCGTGAGGGTCGGATCGGCTCCCCTACATCGATAAGGGCCCCATACTTCAACAATATGTCCTGAGGCTGAAGTCGGAGGCAATTTCCCTTGAACTCACCCTGGAGCTTCCCGGGAGTGGTTCCATACGATTCCATACAATTTGGTACATTTTGCATGAGATATATCGTATGCGATCCCAACCATTCCTGCGGGAACCGACATATCACGAGTGCAGCAGTAACGATCTAGGGGAGCCAATCGGACCCTCACGGGAACACGCATCAGATCAGAAACACCTCCAAAATGCCTGATTTCACCCAATATATCGGCCCAAATGCCTGAAATTGGTTGAAATCTGGCATTATCGTTCTAGTGTATGGGGCCCTTTAGTGCTGCACTCGTGATATGTCGATTCCTGCAGGCATGGCTGGGATTGCATAGGATATATTGCATGCAAAATGTACCAAATCATATGGAATCGCATGGAGCCACTCCCAGGAATCTCCCGGGAGAGTTCAAGGGAATCGCTTCCGACTTCAGCCTCAGGACATATCGTTGTAGTGTATGGGGCCCTTAAGACATAGCTCAGATAACTGCGGCTGCAGGAGGCGGTGATACCAAATCCAACTGCATCTGAATGACCCACAGCATGTATAGTTTAATCATCAATGTCAAAATTGCTAATAGACTGGTTGCATCAAAGCTCTTTAGAGCTAATTCAGATGTGGTTGGAGTAGCTATCGCTGCTGCTTCCTTGTACGTAAATGCAGCAGGAGGCGTCTGTTATAAGTTGATGCCTCCTGCTGCAGTAATGAATCGAGCTGGACACGGGCTTTGGATCACTGCAACGTCATCGGGCAGCTTGCTGCACCCATGGGGACGCGCAAGCCACCCGTCGCAGATCCTCGTAAGAAGCCAGGAAATCTCTGTCCAACAATGGAGAGCCTAACCTCTTCCCTCCTCTAAACAGCAGTGATACGCCTATATTTTAGCAAACAGTGGCTGTCGCCGCCCCAAACGGCATCAGACTGTCAATTACTTCTATGTCGCAAGACTTGGCCACGCACATGCAGAACAGCTCCTGCGCTTCTGCAAAGTACCAAACATCAGTACTTTGGAATCAGGACACAGATCCTTCGGGACCTGAATAGACCTTTTTGTGCTCAAACCTCTGGAAATGCAGTGTACAGAGGTTTGGCCACATTTCACATATTCACCAAGCTCTGGAATGTGATACATTGCGGAGCCTGGATCTGGTGGGTAATTCCATTGCGTTACCTAATAGAATCTTACAAGCTTCTTTCATGTTTTGCACTTAATGATGGCGTTACACAATAGAAGCCTAAATTCTTGAAATCTCCATACTATGAAGGGCACTTCTTATCGTGAGAGTTGTCCTTTGTATAAATCTTAATGCATATTGCATAAAAAAAATGTCATTAAAACCACTTAACTGACGATTTTTCCCTTCAAAAGCGTTAAAACATTGTTTTTTTTTAATTTATTTTATTTAATCAAGTTGAAAAAGTATTTTTCTAAATATTTAAACATTATATTATGCACATCTGCAGAATGGATCTCCTTATCAAAAACGGGGGGACAGGGTGGGACGGCGCAGTTTCATGAAATCTGACCATGCCAGTTAAGTGGTTTTAAAAATGTGATACTTTATGCACATTGCTCAATGACTGAGGATGGGACACTGAAGAAGGACGTCGGTAGTCCCTCCTCATCTTGGCAGGACTGGCTGACTCTTCATGTTGCTAATAATGCTGGATGGCTTCTGCTGTGCTCACAGTAGGCTTGATTCAGAGATGTACATAAATCTGAATGGTTTACGCACATCTCCGATGGTGAGGCACCTGCGTATTGGGTCCAGCATAGTCGCATGCAGTGCCCCTGAGCCGCTGCCTGATTGACAGGCTGCAGGTGTTTGGGGGAAGAATGGGTGAAACTAGCCCGTTTTCTGGGAGTGGTGAGGCCAGGAACTGTGCCTTCGGAAGCAGATTTCCTGGCCTGTGCAGCAGGAACAGCCCAACCACTCTGATGGCTGATGTTCACACAGGTGATCTGATGCTGTATCGTCCAGTGGTTCTCAAGATTAGCTAAAAACAGACAGAGAGGAACCCGTTGCCCCGCCACTATGTGAATCCAGTCCCTTCCTTTGCCCGCTCCTGGTGGGAGCTCAATGTAGGGATATGTCAGGGAGGCATGCTGATAGCATCTCTGGCATGCGCCGGCGCATGCACAGTTCAGACCTGATCGCCCGCTGTGCAAAAATGCACAGCAGCAATCAGGTTTGAATTAAGCACTAACTGCAATACTGTGTATGCACGGCTATCTCTCCAGAGTCCCATATTGATGTATGTGCCCCTGAGTGCTTCCTAAAACCGAGACTGCACATTATTGCCAAGACCCCATTATACCATTGTGTCACTACCACTAGCTGTGTCATACACACACACACATATAGTGGTGTGCACTAAACCTCCAGCATTAACCTTATATGTTCCTGGCTGCACTTGAAGATACTGCATCCTGTGCTGGTTATCCCTGTGTTATTTTGCACCTGCTTTCTATAGGTTAATAAGCCAATCCCTGGTTAAGTGGTGTGGACCAACCTTCATTGCACACTGCTAACCTATTAACATTTTAGGATCTGCCAATAAGAAGTAGATGGCGTAGGAGGGGAGCAGTATGTCTTTAAGAAGAGGCACTGATCAAGTAAGTGCCACTAAACGTCCATGTGTGCCACTAATGCGAAGGGTTGCCTATCAATGATGAAGTTTATTGTGTTTCACTATTGCATATTGGCGCTCATTCCAAGTTGTTCGCTCGCTAGCTGTTTTTAGCAGCCGTGCAAACGCTCAGCCGCCGCCCTCTGGGAGTGTATCTTAGCTTAGCAGAAGTGCGAACGAAAGGATCGCAGCGCGGCTACAAAGTTTTTTTGTGCAGCTTCAGAGTAGCTCCAGACCTACTCCTAGCTTGCGATCACTGCAGACTATTTAGTTCCTGTTTTGACGTCACGAACACGCCCTGCGTTCGGCCAGCCACGCCTACGTTTCACCAGTCACGCCTGCGTTTTTATCTGGCACACCTGCGTTTTTTCACACACTTCCTGAAAACGGGCAGTTACCACCTAGAAACACCCACTTCCTGTCAATCACTCTG
Organism: Pseudophryne corroboree; assembly: GCF_028390025.1. NCBI lineage: Eukaryota > Metazoa > Chordata > Amphibia > Anura > Myobatrachidae > Pseudophryne > Pseudophryne corroboree. Next base: position 440,111,820 of record NC_086445.1, read on the forward strand.
CGGTCAGCAGTGCGACTGAAAAGCGTTGCTATACCTTGTGTGAAACTACTACGGCTGTTGTGAAAGTACGTCGCGCGTGCGCATTGCGCCCGATACGCATGCGCAGAAGTGCCGTTTTTTTGCCAGATCGCTTCGCTGCGAACAACGGCAGCTAGCGAACAACTCGGAATGACCCTCATTGTGAGAAAGAGAACATTTTGGTGGGTTAGATTTTAGGGTTAAGTATTGCTTGCTTTCTAAATTCTAGTTCTAGGTCCCAATACTGTATTTTTTACATATAGTGGGGTCTATTCATGTAGAAATCGAAACATGAATTGTTACTTTTCACTAAATATTGCATCAGTTCGATTCGATATATAAGTTTGATAAGTAGCAATTCATGTACACTTACCTTTTGGATGATGTGATCCGATATCCTGGGCACCGGCAGTGCTTGGAGTCAGCGGCAGTCCCCTCTGCGTAGAGTGAAGTCAGCCGGCGGGTCCCTGTGTGTATGCGCCAACAGCTACATACCTCCCAACTGTCCCGATTTTTGCGGGACAGTCAAGTTTTTTGGGGGGCTGTCCCACCCGCAGGACGCAGTGTCCCGCGGTGGGGGGGGGGCAGTTGGGAGGCTCAGGCACTCGCTGCCCTGCTTAGCAGAGCAGCGGTGAATAGAGGCTGTGCGCATGCGCACAGCGTCTATTCAGTGCAGACAGAGGGAGAGAGGGCATGCCAGCAGGCTCACAGAGCGCTGGGCATGCCTCCTCAGTGACAAAAATGGGGGCGTGGCCCGTGATCGCGGGTCCTTTCACAAAGCCACGCCCCCTTTTCTTAGGCTTCGTCGCGCGTGTGTCCCTCTTTCAACAGATGAGAAGTTGGGTGGTATGCAGCTTACCTCCCGGGAGGCCGCAGGGGCTACTGGGTGGTTAGGCCAGGTGTCGGGCAGAGAACAGGGAAGTGCTGACCTTCCCTGCCATCTCAACACCGATATTCAGGTTGCGCCATTCTGAGATGGCGAACCTGAACTCCATGGTGATGCGATTCAGCCGCGGAGCAGGGTTGCCGCTGGAGAAGTCAGGAACTCCACGGTAACCTGCTTCGTGAATAGCATAAAGCAGAGAAAAGAACACAGCTTTTCTTTGCTTTATGACTAGACCCCAGTGTATGAAACATATCCAAATATATCATAGTGAGAGAAGTCATATTATTTACTTTTCATAACATTTTCTATACACAGCAGAAAACAGTGGCTAGTATTGGTTCATTTATCAAGGAAAAGGGTAGTATGCATTCATGGAATTGTATAGTTATACCTTTGTTTAGTTCAGCACAAAGAGACATGCAAAAGATACTGATAAAATAAGGATGTTTTCTGCACACTGACCCTTTGTTTCTTCCAAGAAAAACAGAAATATTTCTCAGCATTTTTCTAGTCACAACTGAAAATAAAAATAGCGTTTCACCTTCATTTTTTTTCTCTGCCACGTTACACATAAATATACAGTATGTTAGGTGTATTCGTTCCATCACATGTAACATGTACATAAAACTCAGTTACATTGATTAATAAATATAAAGGCCAGTTTCCCAAACTCAGGGATTTAATGAATGACTACTGCCATCTAGGTTTGGAGCTACGCAGAACAGAGGCACAGACTATAATGTGTCGGTGGCAAGGGACCCCTGCAAGGTGAATTCAGCTTCGCTACGCCCTACATGCAGTTCACGGCCCTCATAATGGGTTCCTGTTGTGACATAACTAGTAACCAGAACAGTGCAGGAAAAGTAGCCATGGGTCAGAACCAGATATGTTGCAGCAGGTACCAAATGGCTTTTCAGATGAATTGGTCAAACAAGCTAGCAGTCAAACACCGGAATCCACAGCAGAATTACCCAAATAGCAAACAGGAAGTGAAGTCAGAAACAAGTGGGACCAGATCACAAAGCGGCAGTCAGAAATCTGGACAGAAATGCTGGTGCACAGGAAGGCAAGTCTGATACTTTGGCAAGGCATCAACGTAGAATTAACCCCACCCCCCACCCCCCCGGTCTGATACAGATAAAAAGGTTCCCATGCTTTTATCACATGTTCCCCAATCCCACATGTAATGTCACTGATGACTAGCTGGCTTGTCAATTAACTAGGATCCATACAAGGACTGCCCACATAACATTTAACCTAAGTACAAATAACTATACATAATTCTCCTTGGTAATAGCTACATAAAATCTAGTATTGTTACGCACACCAGTGCTAACAGGAGTATACCGGTGTATGAACAGAGAGGGAAGCGAAGCAAACAAACTCACAGACAGTATAACATAACATACACAGGAGGTGATGGAATAACTAATAAACACAAAGTGAACGGAGAAGCCCAAAGGCTCAGGAATTGGGTGTCTCCCTAGTGTCAGGAATGCTCAGATGGAATAGAGCGGACAATGAAGCGAGGTGTAGTGATTTAACATGTGGAGCACCTGAAATGATGTTGCTAAGAGCAACAGAAAAAACCCCAAAGGGTTACCAACGGGTGTGGGAATAAACTCCTTGGTCAGAGATAGAAATATAGACACAAGGAGAGTATCCACAATCCTAACCCCCACTTGCAGGGCACAGGTTCAGCTTACTGCCACTAAACTGACACCTGGACGCCCTGCACAGTGAGGGAGGATTAAGCAAGCAGGTCTGAGAGTACAGCCGCAAACCTGCTGGGTTCACAGAATAGCAAAAGAACCCCAGCAGGTCAAACAACTGACTCCAGTCTTACTGCTAGGTCCGGATTGGCAGAATGAAGTACCGAATCCCAAGGCCTATTCGCAGTAAGCAACAAGTAAATACAAAGTCACACAGTACTAGCTAACTCTCTGGAACTGACTAACAAACAAAGATTCAGCAGCATTTGCCTAGCCTGAGAGGATGGTTTATATAGCAGGTGCTGTCCACGCCCCACTCAGACCTCACAGACTGTGAGCACAAAACCAGCGCCGGATTCCCTGCCGTGCACAGAGCCTGTAACCACTACACAGTAAAAACCCGGACCGGAGTATCAGCTGCGCTCAGGTTACTTCGCTAACACTTGCCTCCCGGTTGCCATGGCGACGTGGCAGCACAGAGCAGGAGATCCTAACAGTACCCCCCCTCTGACGAGGGGTCAAAGAACCCCTACCACCGGGTTTATCGGGGAACTGCGAGAAGAAAGAGCGTATCAGTCTGGGGGCATGAAGATCACAACTGCGCACCCACGACCGCTCCTTCGGGCCATACCCCTTCCAGTGCACCAAAAATGACAGCCGACCCCGAACCATCTTGGAGTCAAGAACCCTTTCAACCACAAACTCCCTCTGACCCCGTATCAGAAGAGGAGAAGTTCTTCCACTGGAAGAAGGATTACTAACCGCCAGTTTTAAAAGGGAACAATGAAATGTTTTATTGATACCCAATGAACGGGGCAGATCTAACTGAAATGCCACCGGATTGATAACCCTGGTGATCTTATAAGGGCCGATGAACCGGGGGCCTAACTTATGAGATGGCTGTCTCAACTTCAAATTCTTGGTGGACAACCAGACGAAGTCTCCTAATTTGAAGCTGCAGGGTCTTCTCCGCTTATCAAAAACCCTTTTGGTCACTAATGACACAGACACAAGGGCTTTCTTCACTTTCCTCCAAATACCCCTAAGGACCGAAACAACAGAGGAACCACCAGGCGTGGAATCCAGGGGGTCAAAAGAATTGGCCTTAGGATGATGCCCATACACACAAAGGAAGGGAGAGATCCCTGTAGCAGAGTGAGCCGCGTTGTTATAGGCAAACTCCGCCATGGACAGATGAGCAAGCCAGTCAGTATGACACTTGGAGACATAACACCTGAGGAACTGCTCCAAGGACTGGTTCACCCTCTCAGTCTGCCCATTAGACTGTGGATGGTAGCCTGACGACAAGCTCACAGAAATCTGGAGATCAGAACAAAATGCCCTCCAGAATTTGGCCACAAACTGGGATCCACGGTCAGAGACCACATCAAGTGGCAACCCGTGGAGGCGCACAACATGCTGCATAAATAACTCAGACAGGCGTCTGGCCGATGGCAACCCAACCAGTGGAACGAAATGCGCCATCTTCGAAAACCTGTCAACGACAACCCAAATGGCTGTCATCCCCGAGGATTTGGGCAAGTCCACCACAAAATCCATGGAAATGTGGGTCCATGGCTTAGACGGAATAGAAAAGTGGATGTAATGGGCCGACAGGAACCCCTCTAGGAGTTTTATTTCGGGCACAAACGTCACATGCCCGAACCCACTGATCCACATCCCTAGCCACCGAGGGCCACCACACCGCCCTAGACAGCAACTCCCGAGTTCTGGCAATACCCGGATGCCCTGCCGACCTCTTGGCATGGAATTCCAGGAACACTCGCTGTCTTAACCTAGGAGGCACAAACAAGAGACCTACCGGAAGGTCTGGAGGAGCCTGCTCCTGTGCTCTAAGGACTAATGACAAGAGGTCCTGGGTAATGCCCACTTTAATACATGATGGGGACACAATGGGCAATGGCTCCTCTGTGGTCTCTTGAACTGGAGCAAAACTCAGCGAGAGCGCATCAGCCTTGATGTTTTTTGACCCAGGGCGATATGTTATCAAAAAATTAAAGCGAGCAAAAAACAAAGCCCATCGTGCCTGCCTGGCATTGAGCCGCTTCGCTGACTCTAAATATGCCAGATTCTTATGGTCGGTGAGAATTGAGACCACAAACTTAGCCCCCTCAAGCCAGTGTCTCCACTCCCCGAGTGCATCCTTTATAGCCAACAATTCCCGGTTACCCACATCACAATTCATCTCGGCAGACGAAAATTTACGGGAAAAGTAAGCACTGGGATGAAGGCGATTATCAGACACCCCCATCTGAGAGAGCACTGCCCCAATACCTATCTTAGAGGCATCCACTTCTACCACAAAAGGACGCTCTGGATCTGGGTGTCGCAGCACCTTGGCCGAGACAAATGCCCTTTTGAGACGGGCAAAGGCCGCTTTGGCCTCACAAGACCAGTGAGCAACATCCGCCCCTTTCTTAGTGAGTGCCACCAAGGGGGCCACTATAGACGAAAATCCAGCGATAAACCGTCTATAAAAATTTGCAAAGCCCAGAAAACGCTGAAGCGCCTTCAAACTAGTGGGCTGCACCCAATCCAGGACTGCCTGTACCTTAGAACCCTCCATTTGGAAACCTTCTGAGGAGATAATATACCCTAGAAATGCGATTTGCTGGACTTCAAACTCGCACTTCTCCAGCTTCGCCCCAAGCTGGTGGTCTCTGAGTTTCTGGAAGACTAAGCGTACATGCTTCCGATGTTCCTCCAGGGAATGAGAGAAGATTAGGATGTCATCTAGATAAACAACTAAGAATCTATCCAAATATTCCCTGAGCACATCGTTCATGAATTCCTGGAAGACTGCCGGGGCATTAGAGAGCCCAAAAGGCATCACCAAATATTTATAATGCCCTGAGTGGGTATTAAAGGCAGTCTTCCATTCATCCCCCTCTCTTATTCGGATTAGATTGTAAGCACAGCGTAGGTCAATCTTAGAAAAAATGGTGGCAGTACGAAGCTGGTCAAACAAAACCGAAATGAGAGGCAGTGGGTACGAGTTTTTAATCGTGATACGGTTCAATTCCCTGAAGTCGATGCAGGGTCGCAACGAACCGTCCTTTTTACCCACGAAGAAGAACCCCGACCCAACTGGGGACTGTGAGGGTCTGATAAATCCCTTAGCCAAGTTCTCCTGAATGTACTCTGCCATAGCCTGAGTCTCAGGACGTGACAGGGAGTACAACCTGCTCTTGGGAAGCTTAGCATCCGGCAACAAATCAATGGCACAGTCATAGGGGCAATGGGGAGGTAGTACCTCCGCAACTTTTTTGGAGAACACATCCGCAAAATCTGCATAACATCCTGGCAATCCTGGCAAACTTAGCTGCGAGAGCCTGACTGGAAGGCTCAAGCAACTCCTGAAACAATCACTACCCCAACTAAGAATCTCCCCAGAGACCCAGTCAAATTGAGGGTTATGGGCCCTTAACCAGGGTAACCCCAAAACCAATGGGGCAAAAGAACAGACAGTCACATAAAAAGACAATTTTTCAGAGTGTGTGGCTCCAATAAACAAAGGAATTTGGCTGGTGCAGGAGGTAATTTTACCCTGGGACAATGGTTCCCCGTTTAACCCACAGATCTCAATCTCTGATGCCAAAGGTACTGAGGGAACAGAGTGTTCCAGGGCGAATTGACGGTCCATGAAAACCCCATCAGCCCCACTGTCCACAAAGGCCTCAGTCTTGACAGTTTGACCGAGGATCTCCAAAGTCACCGGAATGAGAAAAGTCTTTTTGGGAAATTCTGACTTCTGGCCTGACAGGATATTTCCCATCACCCTCAGGCCCTGAAGTATTCCGGTTTTTCTGGGCATGATACTACAACATGTCCTTTATTCCCACAGTACAAACACAAACCCTGCTGTCTCCTCCGCGTCTTCTCACGCGAGGAGAGGCGGGTAGCCCCAATCTGCATAGGCTCCTCGGAATATTCCTCAGAGTCTGAGGTTCCCTTGGGAAAAAAGGAAACTGCGGTCTCCCTTTCAAGCCTACGCTCTCTCAGCCGTCTATCCACCCGGATGGATAACTGCATGAGCTGATCTAAGCTATCAGGCGAGGGATATTGTACCAGTTGGTCCTTTATCTGGTCAGAAAGGCCCCTTCGGTACTGGTTTCTCAGGGCTGGGTCATTCCACTGGGTATCATGAGCCAACCTTCGAAACTCCGTACTATAAACCTCAGCTGGCCGTCGCCTTTGCTTAAGAACCGTAATCTGAGCCTCGGCTGAAGCCATCTTGTCAGGGTCATCATACAAAATGCCCAGTGCCGTAAAAAAAGCATCAACACTTTTAAGCGATGGACAGTCAGGCTGTAACCCATATGCCCAGACCTGTGGGTCTCCTTGTAGCAAGGAAATCACCATGCCCACCCGCTGAATCTCTGACCCAGAAGACTGGGGCCTAAGCCTGAAATATAGCTTACAGCTCTCCTTGAAACAAAAGAACTGCGAGCGACCTCCAGAAAAACGATCTGGGAGATTTACTTTCGGCTCCTTAACCCCTGAACTTGCCGCTGCTACTGCGGGAGCTTCGCTAGCGGCTTGCGGGGTGTTCATTTTAATGGACATCTCATTAAATTGTCGAGTCAGGACCTGCACCTGATCGACCACCTGTTGCAAAGTATTTTGAGGGGTATGCTCCATATTCCCACAAAATTTCAACAGGAGTAGGGCTGCTGAATATGTTACGCACACCAGTGCTAACAGGAGTATACCGGTGTATGAACAGAGAGGGAAGCGAAGCAAACGAACTCACAGACAGTATAACATAACATACACAGGAGGTGATGGAATAACTAATAAACACAAAGTGAACGGAGAAGCCCAAAGGCTCAGGAATTGGCTGTCTCCCTAGTGTCAGGAATGCTCAGATGGAATAGAGCGGACAATGAAGCGAGGTGTAGTGATTTAACATGTGGAGCACCTGAAATGATGTTGCTAAGAGCAACAGAAAAACCCCCAAAGGGTTACCAACGGGTGTGGGAATAAACTCCTTGGTCAGTGATAGAAATATAGACACAAGGAGAGTATCCACAATCCTAACCCCCACTTGCAGGGCACAGGTTCAGCTTACTGCCACTAAACTGACACCTGGACGCCCTGCACAGTGAGGGAGGATTAAGCAAGCAGGTCTGAGAGTACAGCCGCAAACCTGCTGGGTTCACAGAATAGCAAAAGAACCCCAGCAGGTCAAACAACTGACTCCAGTCTTACTGCTAGGTCCGGATTGGCAGAATGAAGTACCGAATCCCAAGGCCTATTCGCAGTAAGCAACAAGTAAATACAAAGTCACACAGTACTAGCTAACTCTCTGGAACTGACTAACAAACAAAGATTCAGCAGCATTTGCCTAGCCTGAGAGGATGGTTTATATAGCAGGTGCTGTCCACGCCCCACTCAGACCTCACAGACTGTGAGCACAAAACCAGCGCCGGATTCCCTACCGTGCACAGAGCCTGTAACCACTACACAGTAAAAACCCAGACCGGAGTATCAGCTGCGCTCAGGTTACTTCGCTAACACTTGCCACCCGGTTGCCATGGCGACGTGGCAGCACAGAGCAGGAGATCTTAACAAGTATGTTCACAGTGATCTGTTTCATTTATATGGGCATATGTAATGGGGTCCAAGTTTGCCAGAGGTTCGGGATGCCGGACGATATCAGACTTTTTTTTTAAACGGCAATCATTTACAAGGTATGGTCTGTGCTGTAATGTGCAATTGTTTAAATTCTTCATTTCTTCCAAACCAGGTACTCTCAAATCACACTGTTTGAGGTCTATATATTCCGTTTTGTATTACCTGGCTTTTATTTACTCCATATTGTGTTAGGAGCCAGTTACGTCTGCATGCCATATATAACTTCCAAAATGTACTTTGTAATTTCTGACTAGGTCTTCATTCCAGGTTTTCATTAATGTGCTTTCCATCACTTGAGTCTCTTTAGTAAAGATAACTGAAACACATGACCGCATTGGGGAACGTTCTCTACATAAGATCAATAGGACAATCCCACTCTGTGAGCGGGACGTTTTCTCTCAGCTTGTATACTAGAAGCATCAGAGAGTGATTGGTATGGCGAGGGCAAGGATGACTTCTATTCAGTTGTAGACACCTGGTTTATCCCACACATGGGAAATAATGGTTGTGAACACCTTTTTATGACATAGATCATTCATAACACAAGGATTTGAGGCTTATGATAGTCCATTTTTTTGGGGGATGTAAATATAACCATTATAAACCAAAGATAACCTGATTTAAGAGCAGTGGGTATGACCGAGAAAGTAATTGACTACTTATGAAGAGCTCCTACTTACAGTGTTAAAAGTATGGCTAATCAGTTTAGTGGCAGAAATCCTTTTGCCATAGTGAGCCATTAAGCTGATGGGAATTTGGAGAGATTCAGTGGGCAGATTGACACAACTTCAGATTAAATAAAATCTCCTTTTGCACCATAATCAATACAGGCTTACATAGTACATTTGGATCATGATGGAAAAAGGTTCCTGGGACTTACAGTAGGTTGGGAAGAATGAAGAATTGAACCTTAAAAAACTTCCCTTAATCTGTTTGGCCCACCATTTTCCTACCATTTGAGACAAGAAGCAAGGAGGTGTTTTGACGGTTATGGATCAATGGGTCGACCTGGATAAGGTCGACGGTCAATACAGGTTGAATATCCCATATCCAAATATTTCCAAAATATGGAATATTCCGAAATATAGAATTTTTTCAGTGAGAGTGAGATAATGAAACCTTTGTTTTCTGACGGCTCAATGTACACAAACTCTGTTTAATACACAAAGTTATTAAAAATATTGTGTTAAATGACTTTCAGGCTGTGTATATAAGGTGTATATGAAACGTAAATGCATTCTGTGCTTAGATTTAGGTTCCATCGCCATGATATCTCATTATGGTATGCAATTATTCAAAAATACGGAAAAATCCGATATCCAAAATACTTCTGGTCCCAAGCATTTTGGATATGGGATACTCAACCTGTAATCGATCAACCACTATTGGTTGACATGAACATTGTCAACATAGGAAAAAGGTCTACACAGTGAAAAGGTCGACAGATGAAAAGGTCGACATGAGTTTTTAAAAATGTTTTTGGTGTTGTTTTGTCCATAACAGGACCGGGAACACCAATTAGTGCACTGCATCCCCTTACATGGCTTGCTTCGTCAGGTTACTATTCCCAATCGTAGCCCACGGTGATGGTAAAGTATGAAAAAGATAAAAATTAAAAAAATAAGTGTTTAAAACTCATGTCGAACTTTTCATGTGTTGACCTGCCCTGTGTCGACCATTTCACTGTGTCAACCATTTTCCCATGTCGACCTTGTCCGTGTCAACCAATAGTAGTCGACCTATTGACTGTCAACCTAAGTACTGTCGATCTACCATCTGGATTCCATCCTGATTCCCCACAGTACAGCCAAAGTGTGTAAATCTCCTTTCTTGCACCTTAGTAGAGTATTTTTAAATGAAATACAGTTTGGAGTGTAATTAAGTGAGTGCAGAGCACGTATCATTTATATATACTGTACGTTCAGCTGGCAAACACCTTGTCCTTCCAAAAGTTAGAATGTCTGCATTAATATATCCTTCCAATCAAGTTTGGGTTTTTGAGTTAACAGCTCAAAAAGTTCTTCCAGTAAGTTATCCTAGCATCATTTAAGTTTGTGCAACAATGCTACGCATTCCTACCTCCACTGTTCTTTTCATCTCACCAGGAAAACAGCATGGACACTTGTATAATTGCCAACCTTTCTACATGTTTGTAATTTATAAGCAATAGATGCCAACTTTCAGAAACTTTTTTGTAGTTAGTAGAATAAGCCACATTTTTGCCTCTCAATTAAAAAAATAAAACATAAAAATGACAAATACGACAACTGAAATTGATCAGCCATAATAAGAACTACAACAATGGTTTGACCTATATGGTTTTGACTCCTATATGTGCAGTATATTTTCCTAAATGTGTCAGAAAACATAGTGTTTGTTAGTAAATTTATTTTTTTCCAACTGAAACAATGTATTTCCAAGCATGGGATGCAAAGATGAAACAGTATATCTGGGCAACAATATTCGGAGATGCACTAAAGGGCCCTACACACATGGCGATATTGAAGGATGATTTGAACGATATCGTTCAAAAATTAATAAATCGTTCTTATTGTTCAGTGTGGATGCACCAACGATGAACGATGCGTGTCCCCGCAATCGTTCATTGTAGGTCGATCATCATTTATTCATGCAAGCCAATTTGGACGATATCGATGTAATGTACTGTAATGTCATATCGTCCAAATCTGCCATAAAAATCGTTGGTCGTAAAAATCGGCCAAATTGCCAAAGTGTATAGGACCCTTTAGTTTGATGTGCACACCAGGAATTCCACCAAAGACTCCAGTTTTATTTTCTTCTTTTTTTTTTTGTTTCAAAAATAAATAAATTGTAGATAGAGGACCACCATTAAATTTACAAAAAGCTGTGATAGAGAGAAATAATAGCAATATTCAGGAACAAAACAGTATGAACAATAACAAATTTTGCTGACTCAAATCCCAAATGGTCAGAAATCTATACATGGAATTGAATTATGAAAATGAAAGCCTAGAATGTATGTGGCTGCAGAATTACTACAGAGAGTTGTAAATTTATGGGAGAAGATCTTCCAAATATTTTTGGGAATACTAATACCCCTTTCACACCGCACAAATAACCTGGTATCGACCCGGGACCCGTTTACTAGATAGGGAGAGGTGGCACGGAGATGATCTCATAGTAACATAGTAACATAGTATCTGAGGTTGAAAAAAGACAATTGTCCATCGAGTTCAACCTATTTGTGGTCTCCTATGCATGATGATTTGACTCAAATTTCTGACTGATGCTGCTGTCAGCCGTTGCATTTTATCCCTATTTATAGTAACTATAGTGTATGACTATGCACCATACCCCTGGATATCCTTATCCATTAGGAATTTATCTAACCCATTCTTAAAGGTGTTGACAGATTCCGCCATAACAACTCCCTCAGGCAGGGAATTCCAAACACGTATTGTCCTTACCGTGAAAAAGCCTCTACGCCGTATTGTGCGGAATCTCCTCTAACCTGAGCGAGTGTCCACGAGTCCTCTGTGTTGATCTAACCAAAAACAGGTCCCGCACAAGCTCTGTATATTGTCCCCTTATATATTTGTAGATGTTGATCATATCCCCTCTTAGTCTCCGCTTTTCCAATGTAAACATGCCTAGTCTTTCAAGCCTTTCCTTGTATTCCATCGTCTCCATGCCCTTAATTAGTTTGGTCGTCCTCCTCTGATCCTTTTCTAGCTCCAGGATATCCTTTTTGTAGTACGGTGCCCAGAATTGTACACAGTATTCAAGGTGCCACCTCCACATCTCCCAGCGCCACCTCCACCCCAGCCGCCTGCTCCGCCCCCCCCTGCTGCTACGGCAACCCTCCCGGGATATTGCCGGGTCGGGAAAGCCTTCAGCAGCTGCCAATGCCGGATCCCACCCGGGAAGGACCCGTTTACAATTCCTGGGTGGGATCAGGCATTGGCAGTGTGAAAGGGGCATTAAGTGGTATGTTGGAAATTTCTTGTGGCCTGCGTGGTTGGCAGTGAAGGGTCTAAATAAAATTCCGCCAACATTTGAATAATGCCTTGCTATGTAGTCCTTTATCATGTGATGTTTCCAACCAGTCCATGTTAACAAAAAAAGTCAACATATGTAGCTCATTTTTCATATTCTGATTCCACAGTTTTAGTGACGACAACAACTGTGACCAGCTGCAGCCACAATTTGTCTGTCCATGGAATTCAGTGTTGGTCAGCTAGATAGTCAAAACAAATACACTTTCACAATTTTGGTTGTATGTATAATTAAGGTTCTAATCTTCATCAGTTTAATAAGATTTGAAAAAAAATTTACCTGATTTGTTACGGCAGCAAGGCCACAAGTCCCCTCGCGGGCTCTCTGCGCTTGCCACGCTTCAGGCTTTGCTTGCCACAGGTTCTATTCTTATTGGTTGGTGGCGTGGACCCTCCAACCGAGTAGGCATTCCAGGCAGGTGTTGGGAATCCGGCTGCTGGTATAATGTCGACTGTTGTGATTCCAGCGTCGTTATCCTGAACGCCAGGATCCCGACAACCAGCATTTTAACTGCATTCCCTATAAATTGATGTGTTATGTGTGCAATATATAAATGTTAATAAATAATAAATTAACATCAACTCAATTTTAGGAGGCGTAGCCAGAATTTTGTGGGTACTGCAGCAAACGTTTGAAAGGGCCCCTCCCCAATGCTTCTCTCCCCAGCTCTCTCCCCATTTGATGTTCTTTTTATGCCCCATAGTAGTTCCCTAGTTTTACATTATACCATAGAGTGCTCCTAGTTCATATTATGCCACATTGTAATGCTGCCTGAATGCATTATGCCACACAATGTACCCAGTTCATATTATCCCACACAGTGTCCTCAATACTTATAATGTCATATTATGCTGCCCTTAGATCCTTTTTGCCACACTGTATTATCCTCAATTCATATTATGCCACATTGTAGTGCCCTAGTTCATGTAATGCCACACTTTTGTACTCCCAGTTCATATTGTCTTATTCTTGGAGTTCAATCCCTGCCCCAAATCTCACATCACCAAGGGGGTGATTCAGATCTGATCGCTGTTTTATGTGCATGCATCCTTGCGACCACAACGCAAGCGTGTAAATGAATGCCCATAACGCAAGAGTGCACCCGCATGTGTAGCAATACACAAAAGGGGTGTTTACAGTTTTGCGTCGCATGGGTGCGATGCATTCGCACAGTTGCCAAATGCACCGCTCGTAATACGGAACCAATCGTACATGTGTGTTTCATTCGTTAGCTTGCAAATATTCGCACAATGGTTGTTTTTTTTCCCATTTCTCAGTCCATTCCAATCTAAAATAATAAAACAATTATCCAATTGAATTGTAATGTGATTGACCAATTAAGTGATCAAACTCTGCAAAATGAGGAGTTTGTCAACCTAATTGCTCAATAACATTCAGAAATTAAGGCAACAAATATATCAGTTTAATATATTTGTTGTCCTATTTGCTAAATTCCCCGAAATGTAATAAATTTAAATTCCTGACTGACACACTGTACATTACACAGTTTAGCATATATGCTTCATTGTTTGGAAATTGTTAAAATGGAGAGTGATAAAGTAACAAACTATCAGCTCTTAACTGCCATGTCCCAGCCTTAGGTTTTTAATTGTCAGTTAGTAGTTGATTAGCTACCAATTTATCACTCTACATTTTAACAATTTACAAGTGATGATACAGTACATCTCTACATATATGTGATTTACCTTTCTGCAGCGGGGTACACTGTGTTCCACAGGGAATACATCGGGTGTAGAGTTGGATCTTGATCCAGAGGCACCAACAGGCTTAAGCTTTGACTGTTCCCAGGATGCATTGCAGGGCCTCCTCTATAACCCCGCCTCCGGGCACTGGAGCTCAGTTTGTAAGTTGGTGCCTGCAGAGCAGGTCACTTAACAGGGGGGGCTGCGCTAGGCAGCCCTGAAAAGAGCTTTTAGAAGACTTCAAGGGCTGCAGCACTTTATATGTCATTGTGACATACTGTGCTGCGCTCCATCACCTCCCCAGCAGCGACGTATACTCCTGCTGGCCGAGTTCCCGGGTACTTGCGGCGGAGGCGCTCCGGTTCCCAGGCACACCACCGCTGACGCTTTCCAGGATCACGTGGCTGCTTCTTAGGGAGGAGGTAAGAGGGTCTCCCAGGCGGGACCCACCGCTAAATCACGTTCCTGTCACGGTCCCAGGAGACAGACCGCGCCGCTCGCGTGGACACTGCGTCAGTACAGGGACCCCACTATATCCACCAGGGCAGGGAGCACAGGTCGGATTGTATAAAATCCGTTTTAATAAGGCTCCACAGTACCCAGTGATGAGGACCAGCATTTGGGGATAAGGCGCTGACCTGTAGCCCCTCCCCCTTCTCACTCTCCCTCACTCCCTGACTGAGATTTGGGCGCCATCTTCTCAAGTAGCTGCGTTTGCTCTCTTGGACTGCAGGGCAAAGTCTCCTCTGTAAATCCACCTGCTTCATCAGCGCTGTGATTTTACAGTCACTTAAATATTCTACATGTCAATTTAAGACAGTGTTAGTTAAGAACGAGTGTCTCGCTCGCTACCAGAATATTTAGTACAAGTGTTCTGATATATACATCCAGTCTCTGGCTGTGCATTGATTTATATGTATATGTGTATTTATATATATATATATATATATATATATATATATATATAAAATATATATATTTACTAGTCCAGTGCAGTTTTATTGTTTGTCTAAAATAATTTCTGCATTGTCACTGTGACTGTGTGTGCCTGCATCTGCTGTGTGGATTTCACTTTCAGTGTAACACAGCTATAGCTATCACTGTATTCTGTACCCTAGGGGGCTAGCTGCGTCAGGGTCTCATATACAGTGCTGCGCAGTATATACTGTTAAGTGTGTTTTACGGCGTTTTTCAGTCACTTCATACCGTATTTATTCTCTGTTTGTGCTCTGTATTTACTGTCACATAAATAAGGGAGTGTTTTGCAGGTATTGTATTTCTCTGGCTATATTTTACTGCTACGCTCTACGGCTTCATTCACTATAATGTCTGCCACAAAGGGCGGGAAATCCGCGGACACTCCTGCATCATGCAGTGCTTGCGTCAAGGATTTACCTGAGGGGGGAGTTTTAACTGATGGTCTGTGTACTGGGTGCCATACATCTCCCAGTCAGCCTGGGGCTGACTGTAGGCAATCAGGAGCCACCTTGGGTGGCGTTTTCAACTCTGCTTAATACTCTTGTTACACGTCTTATGCCCCCTGTGGGACCTCCTGTGCCATTGCAGCCACATATTGTCCCTGTTGTAAATCCGCCCTGGTTGCATACGTTATCTACCCAGATTCAACAATTGAATCAATCTTTGGTTAGTAAAAAACCTACCCCATGTCCCTCTAGGACTAAGGGGTCATCTAAGTGGGCCACTTCCTCCTCCCAATCCACTAATATCTCGGATGTTTCTTCTGATGAGCATGGAGAATATACTGACCCGTCAGACACTGATACAGTTGCTTCTGATGAGGAACCTACAGCTCAGGTTGATGTCCCTGACCTAGTGGAGGCTATTAAGCTGATTCTACAAATCGATGATGATGTAGATCCCACTACTTCGTCTAAAAAACCTGATAAGTTTAAACGTCAGATGGTGACTAAAGTAGTATTACCGCATTCTGACCACTTAGTAGATATTCATCAGGAACCCTGGTCTTCCCCAGGAAAGAAATTCTCCCTGTCTAAAAAGATGCTAGCTCGTTATCCTCTCCCTGCTGAGTTGTGTAACAAGTGGGAAAATTCACCACCACTGGTTTCCCATGTCACCCGACTTGTGGTGTCATCCACTCTGCCTGTCACCACCATCACCGATAAGCGTGTGGAGGGATGCCTGAAGTCTATTTACTCCCTTACAGGGGCTGTACATAGACCCACCATAGCAGCCTTCTGGGCCGCAAAAGGTATCGAAGCATGGGTTGAGGCTATAGAGGAAGAGCTACTTCAGGATATTTCTGATACTGCCAGACAATATCTGTCTCATATTACCACCGCTTCCCATTATATTCAGGAGGTGTCCTCTGAGGCAGGTGTCATGGCAGCTAAGGCGTCGACTATGTCCATCCTGGCTCGCCATATTCTGTGGTTGAGGTCATGGAAGGTGGATCTGGACTCCAAAAAGAACTTGTAGGTACTCCCTTTCAAGGGTGACATCTTGTTTGGGGAAGATCTTAATAAGATTGTGACCAACATAGTGGCTGCTAAGACTGCATTTCTCCCAAACAATAATCCTTCTGCACCAAAGGCAAAAAGTACCACCTTTCGTTCCTTTCAACCTCCAGGAAAAGCAAAGGGTCAGGCGTACCCGAGACAAGCTTGTGCTTCCAAAACCACTAATCCCATAGTGGTAGGCCGACTTCTGCAGTTCACCCAGGTCTGGTTCAGGACCACTTCAGACACTTTGGTGTCAGCAATATCTGCGGTTTGCAACTGGCAACCTACATTATCAATTCCAGGCTCTGCCGTTTGGACCGACCACGGCTCCTTGGATCTTCACCAAGGTCATGGCCGTGATGACGGCCCATCTCCATTGTCAGGGAATCAGGATCCTGCCGATCTGGACGATTTGCTGATCCTGGCGAACTTACAAGATGTCCTCCTCTGCCATCTGCAACTGACGGTGCAATTCCTACAAGCCCACGGGTGGCTCATCAACTGGAAGAAGTCCTTGCTGGTCCGTGCTCGGAGCATGGTGCATCTGGGGGCGCTGCTGGACACACACAGCCAAAGACTGTTTCTGTCTCCAGAGAAAGTCCTAAAGCTTCAGGAAAGGTTCGGATACTTCCCACGCCCAAGAGTGTCGGTACACTCGGCGATGCAAGTACTAGACCTGATGGTGTCGACTTTCGACATGGTGGAGTAGGCTCATTTTCATTCTTGCCCTCTGCAACGGTTAACCCTTTCCAAGTGGGACGGCCTACCTCATCGGATCAGATCTCAGATGATCTCTTTGACATCGGAGGTTCATCTGTCTCTATCCCGGTGGCTACAGGACCAGCAGTTGAGCAGGAACCGTCCCTTCTGGATCCCCAACTGGGTTCTCCTGACCGCGGATGCCAGTCTGAGGGGTTGGGGCGCGGAGCTGGAGCAACACTCTTTCCAGGGTCGGTGGACCCGGGAGGAATCTCTCCTTCCTATAAACATTCTGGGGCTGCAGGCAGGGTTCATCGCGTTAACTCTTGCCTAACCCCTACTACAGAGCAGGCCTGTTCAAGTACGGCCAGACAACGCCACCATGGTGGCATACATAAACCATCAGGGCGGCACTCGAAGCCGCATGGCAATGATGGAAGTGTCAAAAATCCTTTGTTGGGTGGAACGCCATCTGCCAGCGTTATCGGCAGTGTTAATTCCAGGAGTCCTCAACTGGGAAGCGAATTTCCTCAGTCGTCAGGACGTGCACGCCGGAGAGTGGAGTCTTCATCCAGAAGTCTTTCAACTCCTAGTGGACAAGTGGGGCCTACCAGATGTAGACCTGATGGCGTCTCGACACAATCACAAGGTTCCGGTCTTCGGATCAAGGTCAAGGGATCCTCAAGCAGCATTCGTGGATTCACTGGCAATTCCATGGAACTTTTAGCTGTCCTACGTGTTCCCTCCAGTGTCACTCTTGCCCAGGATACTATGGAAGTTCAAACAAGAAGGAGGAATACTACTTCTGGTTGCTCCAGCGTGGCACAGACGGCATTGGTTCTCAGACCTGCAGGGTCTGTCAATAGACCGTTCTCTTCTACTCCTCAACGCCCAGACCTCCTCGTTCAGGGCCCTTGTGTCTACCCGGACCTGGGCAGACTGGCTTTGACGGCGTGGCTCTTGAAGCATCACTCCTGAGGGCCAAAGGGTTTTCTGAGGCGGTTATCCAGACTATGCTGAAGGCCCATAAACCAGCATCTGCATGTATTTATTACAGGATCTGGAATTCTTACTTCACCTGGTGTGCTGCTAAGAATTACGATGCATACAAATTCAGAACTTCCAGACTTCTGGCTTTTCTGCAACAAGGTCTGGACTTAGGCCTTCATCTGGCCTCCCTCAAGGTTCATATATCTGCCTTATCGGTGTGGTTTCAGAGAAAAATCGCGTCTATTCCTGACGTTCATACTTTCACTCAGGGTGTTTTACGGATTCAGCCTCCTATGTCCCTCCTGTGGCTCCATGGGATCTGTCTATTGTCCTGAATGCCTTGCAAGAGTCTCCATTTGAACCTCTTGAGTCTGTGGACCTTAAATGGCTTACGCTTAAGGTTCTGTTTCTGCTGGCTATTGCCTCTGCTAGGAGGGTGTCAGACTTAGGCGCTTTGTCCTGTTATCCGCCCTTTCTGATTTTTCACCATGACTGCGCAGTTCTTCGAATTCACCCTGGTTATTTGCCTAAGGTGGAGTCATCTTTTCACCTTAATCAAGAGATTGTGTTAGGCGCCGAGGGTCCGCTCGTCAGTGCGGCCCGGCGCCTAGCAACTAGGGACGCCGCATGCGGACAGCCGCCGGCTCCCTAGCAACGCTAGACGCCGGGCGCACGGAGCCGCACAGACCCTAGCAACGGGGACGCCACTGTCGGACCGCGTTCCCCGTTGCTGGGTCTAAGTTAATCACCTCACTGGTTCCTGGCCGTGCAGCATGCAGCTGCACGGCATGTTGTAATTAGCCCTGTCTGGCTCCTGATTGGAGGGCTCCCATTTAAAGGCACTCTCAGGACTTCTCACAGACGCCGGTAATAGCTTCCTGTTTGCTGTGTCAGTTGCAGAGAGTTTTCCAGTCCTGTTCTATCCGGTCGTTCCTGTCCTCAGTGGTCCAGACCGAGCACCTTTAACATCCTGTGGTGTTCGTGAGTCGCGGCGTAGCCGTGTGTTGCGGCTTGACCGCTTACTATTTATTATTTGGTTATATTGTGTTTCGGAGCCTTTTGCGGAGGATTCCGCTCCCACAAATCCACTCTGGTATCCAGCGGTGCTGGATAGGAGTAACGGATTAGTGGATTTTTGGTTGTCCTTTTCCCTGGCGGTTTGTCCGCACATACTTCTGGTTTAAGTTAGTTAGCTTGTAGCCCCTGGCCTGGTTGCTTAGTCAGAGGGCCCCTTGTTATCACCCTGTCTCGGATTTCCCTTTGTCTCCCATTAAGACCTGAGGGGGCATCGGAGTTGGGCAGACATAATCCGCCCTTCAAACGCGGCTGCCATGGGCTCAAGCAACCATAGTCTCGCAGGGGATTTCTGATTACACGGGCGAGACAACGGAGTTAGGGCGCCAGGGGTTACTAGGCTTTCCCGCTCCCGTAACCAGCATTTCCTTCCAGTACTCTGGCCTCTGTCATAAGATCTCCTCTGGTCAGAAGTACTGGAATCATAACATTATTACCGGCCAGACCAAAACTTAAAATTAAACAGGGTTTGATTTTTTCCCTTATTCAGTTTAGAAGATTTGTCGGCCTCATGAATCCCACTGGTTTAGGGCCAAATCCTGGCCAGCTTCTAGTTAGCCAGATTCAAGAACTTACTCAGATGGTTCAGGATCTCTCCCTTCGGGTGAGGTCACAGGAAGATCTTTTACGGACTTCCCCGAGGGTCGTTCCTGAACCGAAAATGCATTTGCCTGACCGTTTTTCTGGTGATAGGAAGCAGTTTTTTAATTTTAAAGAGTCTTGTAAACTTTATTTTCGTTTAAGACCAGTCTCCTCAGGTACGGAATCTCAGCGGGTCGGAATTATTATTTCTTTACTTCAGGGGGATCCCCAGACCTGGGCTTTTGGTTTAAGAACAGAGGATCCGGCATTGTTGTCTGTAGACGCCTTTCTGGGGTCTTTAGGGCTATTGTATGATGACCCTGATAGAGAGGCATCCGCCGAGAGTCAGTTACGTGCTCTCAGACAGGGTAGGAATCCCGCAGAGATTTATTGTACGGAGTTTCGCCGTTGGTCGAACGACTGTGGATGGAATGACCCAGCCCTGCGCAGTCAGTTTCGCCTCGGCTTATCTGAGTCTATAAAAGACAGTCTCCTTCAGTATCCCGCTCCTGAGACTCTCGATAAACTCATGGAGCTTTCTATTAAGATTGATCGTCGTCTCAGAGAGCGGAGGGCTGAAAAAGGAGCACCTGTCGGGTCTACCCCTTGTGTTTTTTCCATTCCTGTGGACATAGAGGAGCCCATGCAGATGGGTCTCTCCAAGCTGTCTCCAGAAGAAAGAACCAGAAGGCAAAATTCTGGTCTTTGTTTGTACTGTGGGGGTAAAGGACATTTTGCCCGTAATTGTCCGAACAAGTCGGGAAACGCCTCGACCAAGTGAATTGTGAGGGGGTTCACTTTGGTCTGCAGCTTATCTCCTCGAATAATTCCCTGTTAGTCCCAGCTAAAGTTTCCTTTGGCAGCCTCTGTTCTTCGGTGTCGGCTTTCGTTGACAGTGGAGCTGCAGGGAACTTTATGGACTTAACGTGGGCCAAGGCCTTAGGTATTCCTCAGTTAACCTTGGGTAGGCATATCACCATGCATGGTTTAGATGGGAGTCCCTTATCCAATGGGGTTATTTCTCTCTGTACACCCCCTGTTCTACTTTCGGTAGGAGCTCTTCATTCCGAAAAAATTGAATTTTTCCTTACCCATTGCCCAGCAGTTCCAGTGGTTCTGGGTCACCCTTGGCTGGCCTTTCATAATCCCATCATTGATTGGCAGTCGGGGGAGATCTCACAATGGGGTACCATCTGTAATAAGGAATGTATTACGCTTCCCCTCAGAATTGCTGCTGTCATTCCCGCACCCATTCCTGTGGAATACCAGGATTTTGTTGATGTATTTTCCAAGGGCAATGCGGACATTCTGCCTCCCCATCGGCCTTATGATTGTGCTATTGAGCTAATTCCTGGTGCCACATTGCCAAAGGGAAGGTTATATGCATTGTCCGGACCAGAAACTGTGGCCATGAATGAGTATGTTAAAGAGAGCCTAGGGAAAGGATTTATCAGGCCATCTAAATCCCCTTTAAGTGCAGGCTTCTTCTTTGTGGAGAAGAAAGATGGATCACTCAGACCCTGCATTGACTTTAGAGCCTTGAATAAGATCTCAGTAAAAAATACTTACCCTTTGCCGCTGATTTCTGTCCTCTTTGATCAGCTACGTTCGGCTGTGATTTTTTCTAAGATTGACCTGAGAGGAGCGTATAACCTCATCCGAATCAAGTCAGGAAAAACGGCATTCAGTACTCAATCGGGTCACTACGAGTATCTGGTTATGCCATTCGGCCTGTCTAACGCTCCGGCAGTTTTCCAGGATCTCATTAACGATGTGCTCCGTGATTTTCTTGGAAGGTTCGTAGTCGTCTACTTAGACGATATCTTGATCTATTCTGACTCTATTGAACAACATGTTACCCAGGTGCATCAGGTTCTTCAAAAATTACGTGAAAATCACCTATATGCCAAGCTGGAGAAGTGTGAATTTCATGTCACGGAGGTATCCTTTTTAGGGTACATTATTTCCCCTCGGGGATTCTGTATGGAACCAAAGAAGCTCCAAGCCATCCTTAGTTGGGCGCAACCCACCAACTTAAAAGCAATTCAGCGCTTTTTAGGGTTTGCGAATTATTATAGAAGATTTATTCATTCTTTTTCCGACCTGGTTGCTCCCATTGTGGCACTGACTAAGAAGGGAGCGGATCCAACCAACTGGTCATGTGAAGCTGAAGAATCTTTTCAGGCCTTGAAACAAGCCTTCATCTCAGCCCCAGTCCTCAGACATCCCAACCCAGAATTGCCTTTCATTGTTGAGGTTGATGCCTCGGAGGTTGGAGTAGGGGCTATCCTGTCTCAGAAGGATCCGGACTCTCTAGAATTACATCCTTGTGCCTTTATGTCCAGGAAATTCTCTTCTGCTGAATCCAACTACGATGTTGGTAACCGGGAATTACTGGCTATTAAATGGGCTTTCGAGGAGTGGAGGCATTGGCTTGAGGGAGCAACACATACCATTTCAGTTTTGACTGATCACAAAAATCTTCAGTACATCGAATCAGCTAAACGGCTGAATGCCCGGCAGGCTCGTTGGGCTTTATTTTTTACTCGTTTCAAGTTTTTTATCACCTTCAGGCCAGGTTCCAAGAATACCAAGGCGGATGCCCTGTCACGCAGTTTTCTTCCAGTTCATGATAACAGTCCTGTTACTCCCATACTTCCGTCTTCAGTCATTCGGGCAGGTCTCACACAAGATTTATTCACCCAGTTAAAGCAGCTTCAACATCAAGCTCCTGGAAATACTCCTGCTGGTCGTCTTTATGTCCCTGAGTTTTTGAGAGCAACTGTTTTGACTGAGTTTCATGATAGCAAAGTTGCCGGGCATCCGGGGATCTCTAAGACTTTGGAATTAGTCTCCCGCTCAGTATGGTGGCCTGGTCTTTCCAAAGACATTAAGGAGTTTGTTTTTTCTTGTCAAGTCTGTGCACAGCATAAAGTTCCCCGTTCCTTGCCTATCGGTCAACTTATGCCCTTGAATGTTCCTCTCAGGCCATGGTCTCATATTTCCATGGATTTTGTGGTAGACCTCCCTCTGTCAGCCGGATGCCGAGTCATATGGGTAGTAGTGGACCGTTTTAGCAAGATGGCCCATTTCATTGCTCTTCCCCGACTGCCATCTGCCCAGGGATTGGCAGTTTTGTTCCTCCGCCATGTTTTCAGACTCCATGGATTACCCACTGATATTGTTTCTGATCGGGGTCCACAATTCATTGCACAATTTTGGAAGTCTTTTTGTGCCTCATTAAAGATGAAATTGTCTTTAACGTCCGGCTACCATCCCCAATCCAACGGGCAGACTGAGCGAGTTAATCAATCATTAAAACAGTATTTGCGTTTGTACTCGGCCAAACTCCAAAATGATTGGTCCGAGTTTCTTCCTTTGGCGGAGTTTGCTTACAACAATGCCTGTCATTCCTCCACCAATGTGTCTCCATTTTTTACAGTTTTCGGTTTTCACCCCAGGGCTAATTCCTTTTTTCAACATTCCTCTGTCTCCTCGCTGACCTTGACCTCTCATCTCAGACTCATTTGGAGAAAAGTGCACCTTGCTCTCAGAAAAGCGGCATTTCGGGAGAAAAATTTTTCTGACAGGCTCCGGCGGCCTTGCACTTTTAAAGTAGGAGATAGGGTATGGTTGTCGACTCGCAACATTAAACTTCGACAAACCTCAGCCAGATTGGGCCCCAAATTTATTGGACCATTTCATATTATAAAAAAAATCAATCCAGTTGCTTTCCGGTTACGTTTACCAAGAACTCTCCGGATCGGAAATACGTTCCATTGCTCCTTGTTGAAACCATACGTTTCTTCCAGTAGATTTCCTCGAAAGGTCTCTCAGGGGAAATCACCAGTAGATGTACAGGGTCAGCAGGAGTTCTTGGTGGAGAAGGTTCTCGATTCCAAGTTGTCCCGGGGTCGGCTTTATTTTCTGGTACATTGGAGAGGTTATGGTCCAGAAGAAAGGTCTTGGGTCCTGGATAAGGATCTCCATGCCCCGAGGCTCAAGAGGGCATTTTTTCGAGAATTTCCTCAGAAACCTGGCCTTAGGGGTTCCTTGACCCCTCCTCAAGGGGGGGGTACTGTTAGGCGCCGAGGGTCCGCTCGTCAGTGCGGCCCGGCGCCTAGCAACTAGGGACGCCGCATGCGGACAGCCGCCGGCTCCCTAGCAACGCTAGACGCCGGGCGCACGGAGCCGCACAGACCCTAGCAACGGGGACGCCACTGTCGGACCGCGTTCCCCGTTGCTGGGTCTAAGTTAATCACCTCACTGGTTCCTGGCCGCATGTTGTAATTAGCCCTGTCTGGCTCCTGATTGGAGGGCTCCCATTTAAAGGCACTCTCAGGACTTCTCACAGACGCCGGTAATAGCTTCCTGTTTGCTGTGTCAGTTGCAGAGAGTTTTCCAGTCCTGTTCTATCCGGTCGTTCCTGTCCTCAGTGGTCCAGTACTCGGAAGTTGTCATCTTTTCCTGGAGTCCAGACCGAGCACCTTTAACATCCTGTGGTGTTCGTGAGTCGCGGCGTAGCCGTGTGTTGCGGCTTGACCGCTTACTATTTATTATTTGGTTATATTGTGTTTCGGAGCCTTTTGCGGAGGATTCCGCTCCCACAAATCCACTCTGGTATCCAGCGGTGCTGGATAGGAGTAACGGATTAGTGGATTTTTGGTTGTCCTTTTCCCTGGCGGTTTGTCCGCACATACTTCTGGTTTAAGTTAGTTAGCTTGTAGCCCCTGGCCTGGTTGCTTAGTCAGAGGGCCCCTTGTTATCACCCTGTCTCGGATTTCCCTTTGTCTCCCATTAAGACCTGAGGGGGCATCGGAGTTGGGCAGACATAATCCGCCCTTCAAACGCGGCTGCCATGGGCTCAAGCAACCATAGTCTCGCAGGGGATTTCTGATTACACGGGCGAGACAACGGAGTTAGGGCGCCAGGGGTTACTAGGCTTTCCCGCTCCCGTAACCAGCATTTCCTTCCAGTACTCTGGCCTCTGTCATAAGATCTCCTCTGGTCAGAAGTACTGGAATCATAACAGATTGTGGTTCCGGCCTTTGTCTCTTCTGGTTTATCCTCCAAAGAGCGGTCTTTGTATGTGGTACGGGCTCTCTGTATATACGTGGAGAGGTCTGCCTCTGTCAGGAGGTCAGATACCCTTTTTGTGCTGTTTGGTTTTCACAAACGTGGCTCGCCTGCGAATAAGTAAACCTTGGCCAGATAGATTAGAATGGTGATTGCACAAGCTTATGCTCAGGCTGGACTCCCAGCTCTTGCTGCTATCAAGGCCCATTCTACTCGGTCTGTTGGACCTTCTTGGGCAGCACGCCGTGGCGCATCCATTGTGCAAGGCGGCTACGTGGTCCTCAGTGAACACGTTCATTAGGTTTTTTTATGTATGCACATGGGTGGTCATTCCGAGTTGTTCGCTCGCAAGCTGCTTTTAGCAGCTTTGCACACGCTAAGCCGCCACCTACTGGGAGTGAATCTTAGCTTATCAAAATTGCGAACGAAAGATTAGCAGAATTGCGAATAGACACTTCTTAGCAGTTTCTGAGTAGCTCGAGACTTACTCTGCCACTGCGATCAGTTCAGTCAGTTTCGTTCCTGGTTTGACGTCACAAACACACCCAGCGTTCGCCCAGACACTCCTCCGTTTCTCCAGCCACTCCCGCATTTTTCCCAGAAACGGTAGCATTTTTTCGCACACACCCATAAAACGGCCTGTTTCCGCCCAGAAACACCCACTTCCTGTCAATCACATTACGATCACCAGAACAAAGAAAAAACCTTGTAATGCCGTGAGTAAAGATCCTAACTGCATAGCAAATTTACTTGGCGCAGTCGCACTGCGGACATTGCGCATGCGCATTAGGACTATTCGCTCCGTTGCGACAAAAAAATAACGAGCGAACAACTCGGAATGACCCCCATGGCACAATATGACTGTACAGAATATTGCTGTTTTTTAATGAGTTAGTGTTTTTAATAAATTGTCATAAAATTGTACACACTTAGTGGATTAATTGTTCTTTTCCTCTTGAAGCGCAGCCTTCCTCTTTTTCTTTTATCACGTTCATTAGGTTTTATGCCTTTGATACTGCCACCTCCCAGGATGCTTCCTTTGGATGCAGGGTTCTTGTACCCACTTCTGTGCATCCCCTCCCATGAGGAACTGCTTTTGAACATCCCCGATGTATTTCCTGTGGAACACAGTGTACCCCGCTACAGAAAAGGAGATTTATGGTAGACTTACCATAGTTAAATCTCTTTCTGCGAGGAACACTGGTTTCCACAGGGCGCCCACCCTGATTCACTTAGCTTCTTTTGGTTTGTATGGCATTAGCCGCTGGTCCCTTCTTCTGTCGTGAGAAAGTGGTTCTATGTGACTAACATCTGCCTTCTCTTTTACATGCTGCTGCATTGGACGGGTTATCGAAACTGAGCTCCAGTGCCCGGAGGCAGGGTTAGAGAGGAGGCTTTGCAATGCATCCTGGGAACAGTCAAAGCTTTATCCTGTTGGTGCCTCTGGATCAAGATCCAACTCTATACCCGATGTATTCCCTGTAGAACCCAGTGTACCTTGCAGAAAAAGATTTAACTATGGTAAGTCTACCATAAATCTCCTTTTTACAGAACACAACACACAAAATGTGGATGATAAAGGGAGTCATTCTGACCAGATCGCATTCTGCAGTTTATCGCAGTGCAGCGATCGGGTCAGAATTGCGCATGTGCCGGCGCCGCAGTGCGCAGACGCATGCCAGACGGCTGAAGCCCATCGCTGAGCTACGATCGCCTCTGCCTGATTGACAGGCAGAGGCGGTCGCTGGGCGGGGGGGCAGAACAGCGGCGTTTGGCCACCGTTTCGTGGGCGCGGTCCGGCCAATGCAGGCGTGGCCAGACCGTGCGGGGGGCGGGCCGCAGCGGCTACGTGACGTCACACACAGCCGCTGGCCAGGCAGCAACGAATAGCTCCTGGCCAGCACGCTAAAGCTGCGCTGGCCGGGAGCTACTCCTACAGTGCAAAAGCATTGCCGCTGTGCGATGCTTTTGAACTTCTGCGGGGGGAAGGGGGAGGCGGCACTGACATGCGGGGTGGGATAGCCCTGTGCTGGGTGTCCCCCCGCATGTGTATTGTCATGATCATAAACTCGGAATGACCCCCAAAGTGTTTATTTTTTTTATTATTATTTTTTTTTGGGGGTGGGGGGGAGACAAAATAAATTAATAAATCTTCTGAGCGACATAATCGCCTCCAGGAGGCCACGGCAATGCCACTCCATCCCATCCACCACTTTCCGCATTTCCTCATTGGGATCTCCAACCGCAGCATCTGTAATTAATGTCTGTATACAAAACAAAATTAATTTCTTACAATACGCAATATAGAAGCAAGGCACAAAGCACACTTCAACAGCTCACTGGCTAGGTCAGGGATGGTGATCGTTTGTCCCTCCAGCTGTTGCTGAACTATACATACCAGCATGTCCTGCAATTTGGTTAAAATATGGCCATGCTAAAACTTTAGCAAGCCATGCTGGGATTTGTAGTTCAGCAACATCTGGAGTGCCAGAGGTTCACCATTCCTGGTCTAGGTCCTGGGTCAGCAACCTGCGGCTCTCCAGCTGCTGTGGAACTACATATCCAAGCATGTTCTGCCTCAGTGATAGCATGCCTTAATACACAAACTGTGACAGGGAATGCTTAAATGTGTTTCTCCACAGCAGCTGCAGGGACACAGTTTGAAAACACATGTTGTATATAAATTTAACAGCCACTTACAAATAATATGATTTAACAATTATGCTTATTCTCCATCAGCGCCGGCAACTCATCCTCATCTCCATCTGGGGCCACAGCTGCCTAATCTCCCTCGTCTTCAGCAACATAAGAGGGGGTTGGAGCTTGGATGGGGGAAGGTGCTCGAAAGGGGATGGGAGCTTGGATGGAGGAAGGGTCTTGAAAAGGGGTGGGAGCTTGGATGGAGGAAGGTATTTGAAAGGGGGTGGGAGGTTGGATGGGGGAAGGAGGATCAGATTGTGAGGGTGTGGGAAGTTCAAGGGTGTTTAGAGTTTGAGTGGGGGAGGGTGGTTGAGAGTGGGAGGAGGAGGATGAAGATTGATGGGGCAGGTGGTTGAGTGGGAGGAGGATGAAGATTGATGGGGACGGGTGGTTGAGAGTGGGAGAAGCAAGATTGATGGAGGCGGGTGGTTGAGAGTGGGAGGAGGAGGAGGAAGATTGTTGGGGTAGGGGGGTTGAGAGGGGGAGGGAGATTGTTGGGGGGAGGGGAGTTGAGAGGGGGAGGAAGATTGATGGGGAGAGGGGTTGAGAGGGGGAGGAAGATTGATGGGGGAGGGGGGTTGAGAGGGGGAGGAAGCTGGTGTTGGCGGTCCTGGCCGCTGCTGTGTCTGCCTTTGTGCTCTGCCTAAGGAGAGTGAAACACAGATATATGTTAGTATTATTGTTCATGAACAATTGGAAAGAAGCATTTATTTTTGTTTGTATTTTAACATTTATTTACTTTATAGTTTGTCCTATGGTACCTTTGTGTATCAATCGAATAACATTCTAACCTTTTTTTACTTTTTGATCTCATATACATTCGTAAACAGTGTTTTTTATGTGAAAAAAACTAATATTTTATTTTAAATTTATTGAAAAAAAATAAATATATTGTTGTTATACGTATGCCTATATACAGGGTCGGTCTGGTCCACAGGGGTATACGGGAGTCCCCAGGTGGTCCACACTGCGTGGGGTCCCCGACCTCCACCTCTCGGGATCATGTTCCAGTCTGTGCACTTGAATTCTTGAATTATATATAATACATATGTAAACGTATATAACCAATTACCAAAAAAAAAAAAAAAAAACAACACCACACAACACACCTATGAACATGCACATACTTACCTTCAGATAAACTTCAAAAGGGGAAAAAAAGGCAAAAGGACAAAAAACAGAAAAATGGGGATCCTTCCCAAAAAAGAGTAACTAAAAAATATGCTTCCTTGAGAAGGAAATGACAAGAAAAAACATAATAAGCACACAAAGATATACCAACACACCAAACACACCTATGAGCAAGCACATACTTACCCGCATATGTATATACTGCTGGAACAATTATAATAAAGAAAAACAGATTACTATTATAATTAAGGACATCACCACTAAACAAATAATACAATACATGGACATAAAAAACACCACCACAAAATAAAAAATAAAAAACGCTGTGCGTTCGCACACCCAAAAAAAAAATTCCACCACACACACCATACAACATGATAAACACAATTCTTATAGTAAACAAGTACACGTGTCTGCATGACATTACATATACATTACTCCAGCGGTCGCCAACCTGTCACTGGCGAGCAATGGGTAGCTCACCGCTGTAACTGGAGTAGCTTGCGGGCGGAATCTCATGCATTGCTACTTGGGGAGAGGGAGGCGACAGGGAGCTGTACGTCACTGTGCGCGGCCGTGCGTGCTCGGCCAGGTGCTGCTGTTCACGACGTACACGGGAGAGCTAGTGGTGCAGCTACCTCCTCCATGCCCGAGTAGCTTCTTATAGTGTGTCCGCACCCCACGTCATCCGGACCGTGCAAACGGGTAGTGAGTCTTACAGGTGCCAGCAGTAATATTTTTAAAAGTCTTCTCTGTGTGTGTAGTGGCAGTCAGAACAATGTAGGTGTATTATGATGGAGCATAATGTGGCTGTGCCACAACCTCATTATGCTCCATCAGTATACACATGCATTGTGCTGATTATTGCAGATATCACCTCAGCTAGTTAGAGACAAATAAACTGTACAATCCAATATGCTCCATCAGTATGCATTGTGCTGATTTTTTGCGGCCATCCCCACACCTATTTAAGAGGAGAGAGCCGATGGCGCCAATACCTCCATCTTTGCCCCTGAGCAGCTGCATGGAGTGTGATGGAGCCCACACCCACCGCTATACGGACCCTCCAAATGGGGCGTGATAGCAGCATTTAGTCTGGGTTAGTCTCAGCAGTGATATTACAAGGCTTCTGTGTGCATGAAACCCCTGGCAATGAGCACAAGATCCCTGACAACGAGCAGGTAATTTAAAATTAATTAGAAGCCTTGCTGTCGGGCATAATGTATAATGGGCATTACGGTGTGTGGCATAATGTATCACAGGCATTGCAGTAGGTGGCATAATGTGTCAGGTATTACAGTGTGTGGCATAATGTATCACAGGCATTGCGGTGTGGCATAATGCGTCATGGGCATTACGGGGTGTAGAATAATGTGTCAGGGGCATTACGGTATGTAGAATAATGTGTCAGGGTCATTGCGGTGTGTGGAATAATGTGTCAGGAGCACTGCGGTATGTGGCATAATGTGTAACGGGCATTACGGTGTGTGGCATATTGTGTACGTGGCATTACTGTGTGTGGTACAATGTGTCACGGGCATTATGGTGTGTGGCATAATGTGTAAGAGGCATTACTATAAGGAGGAAAAATAACAAATAATGTAAGGGGCATGAATTAGGTTTTTTTTTTCCTGTGGTGGCCAATGTCTGGGCAAGTAGGTTGCAAAACTGAGGTATAAGGTTGTAATTTCCTGCAATACCATGGCTGAGGCCACACCCTCTTTTTGGAGCGCGCACACCATAGGCTCGCGCTAATTCTTTACTTTTAATATAGCAATAAGAGGGGTGCCAAAAACTGTTTTTGGCAGGAGAGTGCAAAAATTTATAGCTACACCACTGGCCATGAGTCCAGTCTTAACACTGAGAGAGCACCAGCAACCATTCAAGTACAGCATATTTTTTTCAAAAACTTTAGTAGCTCCTCAGGAGATTTAATTTTTCTCGAGTAGCTCACACCCCAATTAAGGTTGGAGACCACTGCATTACTCCATGCACCCAAGCTTTGAAGCACTGCTTTGTTTAAAACATCTAAACACAAACATATCTTACTTTGAATATTGGAGACCTCACAAACATAAACTGAATCCTCCCAATCCACTCCACATAAACTCCTGCATACACCCACAAACACAGGCTGCATAGAACATGCTTAAATAGTATAAGCAATCAAAGCACATGTACCAATTGTGTATGCATCACCTGTGCTAATTTACACAACCCCCCCCCCCCCCCCCCCCCGATCCATACGCACATGCCACCAGCATCATGGATCCTGATCCAGTTGCAGAAGAGATTCGCCAACTAAGTGAACAACTCAAAGCAATCTTAAAAAGAAAGTTACAAATGGCATTACTAAGAGCACAGCAACAAACACCTGGCACTGCTGAGGAGGGAGGTGCAGGAGCCAGTAGTGAAGTAACCCCATCTGCTGCTCAACAAACACAACAAGAGGCTGGTGTGAGTTCCCTGGCTGAGGAAAATGTTTGCCAAACTGAGGAAGATTCTGTCCCAACTAACCAAACCCAACAATCAGAGCCACAAAGTGAAGAGGAAGGTGGAGATAGTTCTCAGGCTACTGCATCGCAGGCAACATAAATAAAGAAAAGACGCCAACCACCATTTACAAAGAGGGAGTTGGCCATTCTGGTCCCACAAGCCATTGAGAAAATACATTTTGGAAATAAAAACATGGGTGCTGGGACCAAGGACCATATCTGGAGGGAGATAACTGACTCGGTTAATGCGGTGGGCCCAATTGTCTGCACACCCCAAGTAGTTAGAAGACGGTAAGTACATACTGTGCAACACTGACAAACACTATTGTATGCATTTACTAAGATGTAAGCACCATTTCCTAAGTCATGTTGCCTATAGCAACTAATACTATTACATGTGTAACCTTTGAGAAGGTGAGACATAAGTGAACCACTCAATATTTGTTTGCTAACTTTAAACATCTATCTAGATGTATTACATAAATTAAGTTTTTGGATTTTGGTATGTGGCCAAGTTTTGCAAAGTAATGTATGGTGTGAGTTTTGAGATTGCTTTAGCTAGACTATTGGTGGAATGTGTCCAAAAACTATGCTACAAATGTACTTATGTTTATTTTCGTTTCCTTTCACCCAACCAACAAAACATATGTAGTTGGGCTGACTTCAAGTCCCGCCTGAAGCAGAAAAGGTCCCTGAGAGTGTTGAATATACAGACCTGGACGAGCAAGCAATGGTCTGTGTGTCCTACGAGGAGGTGGCAGATGTGTCAGAAATGGACACTGACACACCTGCAATAGAATGTCTACATGCCTTGAAAGGTAATATTTTAAACATATATTGACAACTGTTTACTGTATACAACTGTTAAAAAAAAAAAATATATATATATATATATATATATATCCCATTCTATTTTCCAAACACAGCACAGGAGGAGCAGCTCACTGAGGTTGAGGAGGGGGGAAGTAGTGACTCCTCCATTGTGGGTCATGAAAGTCCACCATCCCAGGCCCACACTGCCCCCTCTACCTCCCCCTCCCCCAAGCAGTCTCCCAGAGCTTCTGAGTGAGATAGTCAGTCATGGAGTAATTAACACCAACTTCCATGACCAGATGCTCCGGGAAGTCCGTGAGCTGTCCTCCAGGGTCAGTGACCTCACCTCTAGTGTACGACAAGGCATGTGCGACATCACCTCCTCTGTCCAGGACCTCAACACCACAATTGGGCAAGGCATATAGAACATCGCTGCCCTCCTTGGCCACAGTCTCGGGGAGACAACAACACCTGGCCCATCCCCTGCCCAGGATCGAGATCCCACTGGGCAGGGCCCTTGAACATCAATGCGCAGACCTACCACAGAGCAACAACCCCTTCAGGTGAGGACTAAAAGGAGAAAAAATAAAATCTCTCTAGACACGGACACATTTCCCAGCGCCCATGTTTTCTATGTTCTAAAGTGCTTTCTTAATGGTTTGTGGGACCAGAATGTCAAACTCCCTCCTGCTGAATGGAGTTTGGCGTCTTCTCTTTTATTTCAGTGCCTGTGATGCATTAGCCTGTGAACTTGGCCCACCTTCCTCATCAGATTGTGGTATTGATATTTGGATTTGGGTATTGTGACCAGAATCTTCCTCAGCCAGGGTAATGAGACCAGTCTCTTGTTGTGTTTGTTGGACAGTAGATGGGGGGACTTCACTACTGAGTACTGGCATCCTCTTTTCGCACAGGCAGGTGTTTTTTGCTGTGCCATGTTATGTACTATTTTTAACCTTATACTTTGTGTTTTTGAGAACATAATGTAATCTTGCTTTGTTTAGATTAAAAATTATACCCCCTTACACTTTGGTATTAAATGGTGTTTTTCTTATTGTGGGCCATGGTAATGTATTTGATTGATGCAAAATAAGCACATGCTATTTTGTATGTTTGTGTGGATATAAAAAACATACTAGAAGGTATATTTGTTCAGATGGCAGTTTCAATGAAGATGGTATGTTGCCTATAGAAACAACCAATATTATACTTCACATGTATCTTGCTCATTCTACAATGTAAGATCAGGAATATATTTGGTTACTATGGGCAACATGCCATCTTAAATCGAACTCACATCTGACCTAATTAACCCATAGGAATGTATTAGGTAAAGCATGAGTTAATAACATGATAGGTTAGGGTGCATTATGTTGGTATATGAAACACACTACAAATGTAGTAATCCGTGAAACATGGCATGTGTGTGGGATATATAAATACAGTATGTGCTTTTTGGATGGGCAATGCAGCTTGATAGACAGCTCCAAGCAATTTGTCAGCTGTAAGCAATGTGTACACAAAAAGAGTCAAAGTATTGTTGAATAAAAAACATTCAAAATGTGTACGTTTGCTTAACAAACAAGACATGTTGTATATGTGCAATACACATGTAATTGATAATAATAAATATTTGTGTTGGTTCTGAGTTGAACATATACATGGGTGGTAAAAATACCATTTGCAGGGAGTGTAAAAGTACATACCATCTCAGAGAGTTAGAGATGCAATCAGGGACGGATCTAGACTTTTCTTTAGGGGGGGCGGTTTACTGTTTAATCTTGACTCCTCCCTCTACAGTCCCAACTCCTCCCATCTGCAATCCTAACTCCTCCTCTCTCAATTCTGACTGAACTTTTTGAGTGAGACTGAGATAGAGCTTTGTGATTGTTCTGTGTACATGTGACTGTGCTATGGGGTAATTGTATTTATTAGACCTAGTATTCACACACCAGCAAGTGAGGGGCAAATGCTCTGTAACCCTTGCTCTCCTGGCTCCTCTGTGCTGCTGTGGTATAAGCTGCAGCACATCATTCTGCCTCAGGCTCTCCCAGGAGAGCACTCTTCTGCTCAAAAGTGGGCGTGGCTATGACTGTGTTAGGGGGGGCGGTCGCCCCCTTCGCCCCCCCTAGATCCGGCCCTGGATGCAATGGCCTGCTCATACAGCTGCACTCTATTGGCAATAATTAGCTGGGTGCGCTCTTTCAGGGATCTGTGCCGAGCGTTCGCTAGGTGTGCGCAGCCCTTGATCTACTCAGCAGCTGCGAACGCCAAGTGTGTACCGACAGAGATCAGCTTTGCAGCGGTGCAAAAACCACGCCTGTAGCCCTTAGCATTCTTCCCCACAAGACGCCCACCTTCACGCCCCTTTTCGCTAGCATGCGAAGCCATGCCCCCGCACCGCCTTCAACATGCCTCTTTGTCGTTGCATGGCTGCGAACACAAAATCCATGTGTATTTTTGCACATTCGTCGTTCGGCAGACCCTGTACATGCGTATATGGCACTTTGCGCGTGCGCATTTGGCAAAAATCCGCCGCTTGCGATGCGAAGATTTGCTACGATCAACTCTGAATTACCCCCCAAGGCTGTAATCAAGGAAAATCCTATAAAGGTGAAATAGAAGCAGAGGATACTTTATCATATCAGTGTGGAGTTTTATTGAGATGGAGAGACACAAACCCACCTACAGTAGGTGAGCTCTGCCGAGTCCCCTTTTCTCTTACGTCCTAGAGGATGCTGGGGACTCCAAAAGGACCATGGGGTATAGACACGATCCGCAGGAGCTTGGGCACACTTAAAAGACTTAATCTGTGTGTGAACTGGCTCCTCCCTCTATGCCCCTCCTCCAGACCCCCAGTTAGACTTTGTGCCCAGGAGTGACTGGATGCACACTAGGGGAGCTCTCCTGAGTTTCTCTAGAAAAGACTTTATGTTAGGTTTTTTATTTTCAGGGAGACCTGCTGGCTACAGGCTCCCTGCAGCGTGGGAGTGAGGGGAGAGGAGCAGACCTACTTCTTCTTAGTTAAGGGCTCTGCTTCTCGGCTACTGGACACCATTAGCTCCAGAGGGTTCGATCACTTGGTGCGCCTAGCTGCTTGTTCCCGGAGCCGCGCCGTCACCCCCTCACAGAAGCCAGAAGAAAGAAGTCGGGTGAGTATGAGAAGATCAGAAGACTTCAGGACGGCAGAAGACTTCAGTAACGGAAGGTACAGCACAGCGGTAACGCTGTGCTCCATGCTCCCACACACATCACCAACGGTATTTACTGGGTGCAGGGCGCTGGGGGGGGGGCGCCCTGGGCAGCATGTTACTGGAGTTTTGGGGCTGGCAGAGAGCTTTTCGGTGCCTCAGCACCGTTTCCAGAAACCCCCGCCGGCATTTTTCAATTTGGCGGACCGAAGCGCGCCAGGAAGGGGGCGGAGCTTCATCCCGCGGCTCACAGTCGCCATCTTCTCCTTCAACACTCGGCTGAAGGGAGACGCTGCCTGGAACTCCACATTCCTCAGACAAGTAACGGGGAGTAATTCAGAAGGAGGGGGCCGCAGTGTGGTGCTTATTATCATTACAAAGCAGCGCTGGGTACATATATCTTTTCTTGGGAAATATGGGCGCTGGGGTGTGAGCTGGCATACTCCCTCTGTGTCCTCTATCTGGGCTTCATTGTGGGCCTGTCACCTAGCTGGGACGTTCTGTGTGTTGTTGTGTGTCGGTACTATGTGTCGGCATGTCTGAGGCTGAATGTTATTCACCAGAGGAGGTTATTGGGGGAGCGGATGCGGGGCTAGATTTGTGACTGTCGGCGCAGCCGACACCTGATTTACTCGCATTGCTCAATACTATATATTCGAATGTTGCTTCTTTATCAAAGAGGTTAGATAAGTCTGAGTCACAGACGCAGGTGTGGAAAAAGTCCATGGAAGAGGCTTTGTCTCAGGTTCAGACCCCATCCGGGTGACAAAAGCGGCCATTTACTCAGGTGGTAGATACTGATACCGACACGGACTCTGATTCCGATGTCGATTTCACTGAGGCTGCTTTACATCCACGGTTAGTTAAGAGTATTCAGTACATGATTGTGGCTATAAAAGATGTTTTACACATTTCTGATGAACCTGCGGTACAGGAAACAAGGATTTGCTTGTTCAAGGGAAAAAAACCTGAGGTGAAGTTTCCCCCCTCTCATGAAATGAATACTCTTTGTGAAAAGGCTTGGGAGTCGCCGGATAAGAGGTGGCAGATTCCCAAGAGAATTTACATGGCGTATCCTTTCCCTCTGATGACAGGGAAAAATGGGAGGCGTCTCCAAATGTTGACAAAGCTCTATCTCGTTTGTCTAAGAAAGTGGCACTTCCGTCCCCTGACACGGCAGCTCTCAAGGATGCGGCGGATCGCAAGCTGGAGACGTCTTTGAAGTCCATTTTCGCTAATTCGGGTGCATTGCTCAGACCTGCTGTGGCGTCGGTATGGGTGAGTAGTGCTATTGCTAAATGGGCTGAGAATTTAGCTAATGATATGGATACCCTTGATAAAGATAATGTCCTTTTGACTCTAGGTTATATCAAGGACGCTGCAGACTACCTGAAGGATGCGGCGAGGGATGTCTGTCTCTTGGGTTCTGATAATGTCGATTTATATACAGGAATGAAAAGCTATACCTTCTATACACTCTAAACACACTTTAAACCTTTAGCCGCTGCGGCCGCTATACTTGGTACACACGCTACGTACTTTTTACGCTATTAGCGTACAGAGGCCCTCATTCCGAGTTGTTCGCTCGCAAGCTGCTTTTAGCAGCATTGCACACGCTAAGCCGCCGCTTACTGGGAGTGAATCTTAGCTTAACAAAATTGCGAATGAAAGATTCGCAATATTGCGAAAAGACTTCTTTGTGCAGTTTCTGAGTAGCTCGAGACTTACTCTTCCAGTGCGATCAGTTCAGTGCTTGTCGTTCCTGGTTTGACGTCACAAACACACCCAGCGTTCGCCAAGACACTCCTCCGTTTCCCCAGCCACTCCCGCGTTTTTCCCAGAAACTGTAGCGTTTTTTCACACACTCCCATAAAACGGCCAGTTTCCGCCCAGAAACACCCACTTCCTGTCAATCACACTCCGATCTCCAGAATGAAGAAAAAACCTTGTAATGCCGTGAGTAAAATACCAAACTTCATAGCAAATTTACTTGGCGCAGTCGCAGTGCGAACATTGCGCATGCGCAATTAGCGGAAAATCGCTGCGGTGCAAAGAAAATTACCGAGCGAACAACGATGTACGGACTCTGTGTACAAACGCCGCGCTGATGGTACAATGCACCCGCAGCACGTACACACCCAATGAATATGCTTTAAACCTTATACAGCAATGCAATGCGTTACTAATACACTTTTAAACCATAGCTGGGAAAGGAAGACACAACACCGATTTGTAGTTAAATCACTGGGTTCCGACACCACAGCGTAATATTGCTGCAAGGGGGTTACAATATATACAATACTATATAAGACAATATAATAGAATAATGGCTACAGTCAATGGTACATACGTGAGTATATTCGCGTGCGCTTCCCGGTCCGGTCCTCTGTAATCTAATAGATAACGTTGTGAGTCTTGTGTCAGACCAGGCTGCAGCAGGCTTTATTTATACAATTCTTCCAAAAGCAATACAATGGATACTGTAATCCCTTTGTCCATTGGACACAGGAATGCACTTTTACAGTACAGGAGGTCATAGGTCGATTTGAATTGGTGGGCGATGTCTGTTCTAACTGCTCTTTTGGGTGGTCTCCTCTGTATTCCCGCCGCATACATAATGTACAGTAAATACAGTTTACATCTATATTCTGCTTCTGCACATAACTATCCGCAGGAACATGCGATCTTCCTCAAACCAACACCGGAATGTTACCCTTAAAATACCCTACAGCTGGATACCAAACACCACCTTATGACCTTGTTCTGTCCCCTCCTATTCTGTAAAGGTGAATCCCCTTGTTCTGAAACCATTTAAACTGTTGTTATTTTCTGGTGTGGTGCAGGGGGACTATGTGTACATTGTGCAATATTTGGATTAAATATGTAATGTGTTTTGATAGCTCCCCATGCGTTCACAAACTCTTCCGTAAATACCCATACCACGCACTGATACGCACGACCGCGGGAGCGACCATACGCAAATTGCGAATATGTGCACGCACAGCAGAACAAGTACACGCGCGGAGGCCATCTGTGTGTAGTTCGTACGTGATGTGTGTACTGCAATATTTTTCGACTTTGACAGTTCAAGAACCAATGCCATGTCGATATCAGCCAGGAGGGCGTTGTGGATCCATCAATGGAACGCGGATGCCGACTCCAAGAGGGCTATGGAAGCGTTACCCTTCAAAGGTACTGTCTTGTTTGGGGATGGCTTGGCTGACCTGGTCTCGACCGCGACTGCGGGTAAGTCCTCTTTTCTTCCTTATGTTCCCACACAACAGAAAAAGGCACCACATCAGCAAATGCAGTCCTTTCGTCACAATAAATACAGGCGTGGAAAAGGTTCGTCCTTCCTCGCTTCAAAAGGTAAAGGAAGGGGAAGGAAACCTCCTGCAGGCTCAGGTGCCCAGGACCAAAAGTCCTCCCCTGCTGCTACCAAGTCCACCGCATGACGCTGGGGCTTCCCTGGGGGAGTCCGGACCGGTGGGGGCCGTCTACAAATATTTAGTCAGGTCTGGATTCAATCAGACCTGGATCCTTGGGTCCTAGAGATTGTGTCTCAGGGATACAAACTGGAGTTTCAGGAGATACCCCCTCACCGGTTCTTCATTTCGGCATTACCAGTAGCTCTTCCGGACAGGGAGGTGGTACTGGCAGCGATTCAAAAATTGTGTCTACAGAGGGTCATTGTTCCCGTTCCCTCGTCCCAGCGGGGGAGGGGTTCTACTCGAGCCTCTTTGTTGTGCCGAAACCGGACGGTTCGGTCAGACCAATTCTGAATCTAAAATCCCTCAATCCATACTTGAAAGTTTTCAAGTTCAAGATGGAATCCCTTCGAGCGGTAATTGCCAGCCTGGAAGGGGGGGATTTTATGGCGTCAGTCGACATAAAGGATGCCTACTTACATGTCCCGATATATCCTTCGCATCAGGCCTTCCTCAGGTTTGCGATACAGGATTCTCATTACCAATTTCAGACGTTGCCATTTGGGCTCTCCACGGCTCCGAGGATTTTCACCAAAGTCATGGCGGAAATGATGGCTCTCCTTTGCAAACAAGGGGTTACAATTATCCCGTACTTGGACGATCTCCTGATAAAGGCGAGGTCCAAGGAACAGTTGCTGAGAAGTGTAGATTTGTCACTGTCGGTTCTACGACAGAACGGTTGGGTACTCAATTTGCCAAAATCTCAGTTGATTCCGACCACTCGGCTGCCTTTTCTGGGCATGATTCTGGACACGGATTTACAGAAAGTATTTCTTCCAGAAGAAAAGGCTCTGGAACTGCAGGCGATGGTCAGGGAACTTCTGAGGCCGACGAGTGTGTTAATCCATCACTGTACTCGGGTTCTGGGGAAGATGGTTGCGGCGTACGAAGCCATTCCATTTGGCAGGTTTCATGCCCGGGTGTTTCAGTGGGACTTGCTGAGCAAATGGTCCGGGTCTCACCTGCACATGCACCGGAAGATAAGTCTATCTCCCAGAGCCAGAATTTATCTCCTGTGGTGGCTACAAGATCATCACCTCCTAGGGGGACGCCGGTTCGGTATCCAGGATTGGGTGCTTCTAACAACAGATGCAAGTCTCCGGGGCTGGGGCGCAGTCACCCAAGAAAGAAACTTCCAGGAGAAATATTCGCTCCAGGAAGCCTGTCTCCACATAAATGTTCTCGAGTTAAGAGCCATTTACAACGGCCTGCTGCAAGCAAGAAGCCTTCTTCAGGGTCGACCTGTCCTGGTACAGTCAGACAACATCACAGCGGTGGCGCATATAAACCGTCAAGGCGGAACAAGGAGCAGAGCGGCAATGGCGGAGGCCACAAGAATCCTTCGCTGGGCGGAACAACACGTGAGCGCCCTGTCAGCAGTCTTCCTACCGGGAGTGGACAACTGGGAAGTGGATTTCCTCAGCAGACACGATCTCCATCCGGGAGAGTGGGCTCTTCACCAAGAGGTATTTGCAGAGGTGACAAAACGTTGGGGAATTCCGTTGATCAACATGATGGCGTCTCGTCTCAACAAGAAGCTCCCGAGGTATTTTTCCAGGTCAAGGGACCCCCAAGCCAGTGCAGTGGACGCCCTGGTGTCTCCGTGGGTTTTCCAGTCGGTGTATGTGTTCCCTCCACTTCCTCTCATTCCAAAGGTACTGGGGATCATTCGACGAGCACGGGTTCAGGCGATTCTCGTCATTCCAGATTGGCCAAGAAGGGCCTGGTACCCGGATCTTCAGGAATTACTGGTGGAAGATCCTTGGCCGCTTCCTCTAAGAGAGGACCTGTT
This sequence comes from Pseudophryne corroboree, assembly GCF_028390025.1. NCBI lineage: Eukaryota > Metazoa > Chordata > Amphibia > Anura > Myobatrachidae > Pseudophryne > Pseudophryne corroboree. The sequence continues at coordinate 440,152,346 of NC_086445.1, forward strand.
GTTGCAGGGTCCATGCGTGTTTCCAGACTTACCGCTGCTGCGTTTGACGGCATGGAGGTTGAGCACCAGATCTTAGCTCGTAAGGGTATTCCCAGGGAGGTCATTCCAACTCTCATTAAGGCTAGGAAGGAGGTTACGGCGAAGCATTATCACCGTATTTGGAGAAAGTATGGTTCCTGGTGTGAGTCTAAAATGGCTCCTGCGGAAGATTTTCACTTGGGTCGCTTTCTCCACTTTTTACAGGCGGGAGTAGATGCAGGCCTGAAATTGGGTTCCATCAAAGTGCAGATTTCGGCTTTGTCTATTTTCTTTCAAAAAGAGTTAGCTGTCCTCCCAGAGGTTCAGACTTTTGTGAAAGGAGTAATGCATATCAACCCTCCGTTTGTGCCTCCTGTAGCTCCATGGGACCTTGATGTAGTCTTACGGTTTCTCATGTCTTCCTGGTTTGAACCTTTGCATAAGGTTGAATTGAAATTTCTCACTTGGAAGGTAGTTATGCTATTGGCACTGGCGTCTGCCAGGCGGGTGTCAGAGTTGGCGGCCTTATCTCATAAGAGCCCGTACTTGATTTTTCATTTGGATAGGGCGGAATTGAGGACTCGTCAACAATTTCTGCCGAAGGTGGTTTCTTCATTTCACATTAACCAACCTATTGTGGTCCCGGTGGCTACGGAAGCTGTGGCGATTCCAAAATCTCTGGATGTTGTAAGAGCGTTGAAGATCTACGTCACTAGGACAGCTGTTGCTAGGAAAACTGAGGTGCTGTTTGTCTTGTATGCTTCCAACAAAATTGGTCATCCTGCTTCAAAACAGTCTATTGCACGCTGGATTTGTAGTACGATTCAGCAGGCTCATTCTTCGGCCAGACTACTGGTGCCTAAGTCAGTAAAAGCCCATTCTACCAGGAAAGTGGGCTCATCTTGGGCGGCTGCCCGAGGCGTCTCGGCGTTACAGCTTTGCCGAGCAGCTACTTGGTCGGGTTCAAACACTTTTGCTAAGTTCTATAAGTTTGATACCCTGGCCGATGAGGATCTTGCGTTTGCTCAGTCGGTGCTGCAGAGTCGTCCGCACTCTCCCGCCCGTTCTGGAGCTTTGGTATAATCCCCATGGTCCTTTTGGAGTCCCCAGCATCCTCTAGGACGTAAGAGAAAATAGGATTTTGGTACTTACCGGTAAATCCTTTTCTCCTAGTCCGTAGAGGATGCTGGGCGCCCGTCCCAGTGCGGACTATTACTTGCAGTGTTTTCTTGCTGGTTAAATTAATTTATACACGGTTTGTGAATTTCTTGTTTCAGCTTGTTGCTGGTGTTAATTCATATTGTTATCTGGTTTAAAGTTACTCCGGTTGTACGGTATGTTTGTGGTGTGGGCTGGTATGTTTGTAGCCCTTAGTTTAAACAAAAATCTTTTCCTCGAAATGTCCGTCTCTCCTGGGCACAGTTCCTATAACTGGGGTCTGGAGGAGGGGCATAGAGGGAGGAGCCAGTTCACACCCAGATTAAGTCTTTTAAGTGTGCCCAAGCTCCTGCGGATCCCGTCTATACCCCATGGTACCTTTGGAGTCCCCAGCATCCTCTACGGACTAGGAGAAAAGGATTTACCGGTAAGTACCAAAATCCTATTTTCAGGTCGGACATGGTGCTGGACCCAATTGCTTAGTTTATAATAACAACAATATGACCTATATGCTCCCTAAGTCTCTGGTACCCATAGCAATGGCACTTCCTATAACCACTAGATGCCCATGAATATTACTAAATGCTACAGAGTGGTATTCTGGAAATGTCCATTTTTTTCATTATTTTTTCCATTTAATTTGATTGTTGTGATTATTTGGATGTGTCAACAATGGGGGTAATTCCAAGTTGATCGCAGCAGGAAACTTTTTAGCAGTTGGTCAAAACCATGTGCACTGCAGGGGGGCGCGGGGGGGGGCAGATATAACATTTGCAGAGAGAGTTAGATTTGGGTGGGTTATTTTGTTTCTGTGCAGGGTAAATACTGGCTGCTTTATTTTTACACTGCAATTTAGATTGCAGATTGAACTCACCACACCCAAATCTAACTCTCTCTGCACATGTTATATCTGCCTCCCCTGCAGTGCACATGGGCCCTCATTCCGAGTTGTTCGCTCGTTATTTTCCTTTGCATCGGTGCGATTTTCCGCTAACTGCGCATGCGCAATGTTCGCACTGCGGCTGCGTCAAGTAAATTTGCTAAGAAGTTTGGTATTTTACTCACGGCATTACGAGGTTTTTTCTTTGTTCTGGTGATCGTAATGTGATTGACAGGAAGCGGGTGTTTCTGGGCGGAAACTGTCCGTTTTATGGGAGTGTGTGAAAAAACGCTGCAGTTTCTGGGAAAAACGCGGGAGTGGCTGGAGAAACGGGGGAGTGTCTGGGTGAACGCTGGGTGTGTTTGTGACGTCAAACCAGGAATGACAAGCACTGAACTGATCGCACTGGAAGAGTAAGTCTCGAGCTACTCAGAAACTGCTAAGAAATGTCTATTTGCAATTTTGCGAATCTTTCGTTCGCAATTCTGCTAAGCTAAGATTCACTCCCAGAGGGCGGCGGCTTAGCGTGTGCACTGCTGCGAAAAGAGGCTAGCGAGCGAACAACTCGGAATGAGGGCCATGGTTTTGCCCAACTGGTAACAAAGCTCCTGCTGCGATCAACTCAGAATTACCCCCAATATGTCTTATTGGGACATGTTTAAGTTTAGAAAAAAGATGCATAGATATGAGATAATAAAAAGATGCCTAGAAATGAATTAAGAGAATATGCGCCATGAGGAGGTAATAGTCTAATCTTACTGAAATTGTTTAAGGAGATGCCAGTCAGTCAGATCTAAATTTGTGTTTAACAGAATAATTGTTACAATGTCATAAAATATATGCTAATGCACCCTGCAGGATTTGACCCAGGTTTTGGGGAACGGAGCAGTGATCCTAGCAGCTGAGCTGTAGCAGCTTCTGTTTATTTAGAGCCTAATTTAGGGCCTAAATCTACGATCAGCTTCCCTGACATGCAGGGGAACACCCAGCACAGGGCTAGTCCGCCCGCATGTCAGGCCCTACCCCCAGGCATAAGTACAAAAGCATAGCACAGCGGTGATGCTTTTGTACTTGAAGAGTAGCTTCCTAGCAGCGCAGCTCCTGCGCACTGTAAGGGAGCTACTCGTCGCTGTCCGGGTCGCAGCGGCTGCGTGTGATGTCATGCAGCCGCCGCAGCCTTCCCCCTGCGCGCAGGCGTGCCCGGACCGCACCCCTAAAATGGCGGCCAAACGATACTGGCCTGCCCAGTGACCGCCTCTGCCTGTCAATCAGGCAGAGGCGATTGCAGGGCTGAGACGGCCATCGGTTGCCTGGCACACGCCAGCGCATGCGCAGTTCAGACCTGATCGGCTGCTGTGCAAAACGCACAGCAGCGATCAGGTCTGAATTAGGCCCTAAGGGTCTATTTACTAAGCTTTGGATGGAGATAAAGTCACTGGAGATAACGTACCAGCCAATCGGCTCCTAACTGCCATGCCACACGCTGTGTTTGAAAAATTACAGTTAGGAGCTGATTGGCTGGTACTTTATCTCCAGCGACTTTATCTCCATCCAAAGCTTAGTAAATAGACCCCTAAGTCTGCTGTGCAGAAACACTTCACCATTTTGGATGAACCTGCTCAACACTCACTTCGGAGTAAATTTACTAAGCTCCCGTGTTTCTGCTGATTCCATCCGAGATCATACTCAGCTGGCTTTTTTTATGTAGATTTTTGAGCAAACATACCTGGTAATTTGCTAAACTTCGCGTTTTCCAATGTCAATGTCATTTGTAATCCAGACCTGTGTTTGAGGGGGAGTTTTGTAAAACAATGCCGAACATAACACAGGGAAGCCTGGCCGGATCAGTGGGATCTATGCAGGGCTTCATTTTGTTAAGTAGTAAACAGTTAAAAATTAGAAAAAAAAAACTGCATGGGGTCCCCCCTTGTAAGCATAACCAGCAACAGGTTATTTGAGACAGTCCTGGTTCTTAAAGTACTGGGAAAAAATTGTGTAGGGGTCCCCAGTATTTCAAGAACTTGCATTGGGCTCTTGGAGTGGTCCTGGTTCCAAAAATACGGGGTGGGGGTGGGGGGGGGGGGGGGGGGGAATGGACGTAGGGGTCACCCGTATTTTATGTAACCAGCACCAAGCTCTACTAGCCAGGGGGGTAATACTGCAGTTGGGGGACATGTGTATATTGATCACATCATGCCCCTCCCAACTAGTCAGCCCTGGCTGGGGTTTCCTGAGGAAGTGGGGACCCCCCCCAAAAAAAAAAAAAACGCTTTTACACAGAGAAGCATGCACGGATCTCCGTGCATAGTTGAGAATACGAATTTTTGCTAAATTCCCATGCTCTATAAGGTGTATGTGAAAATCCAACCGTGTTTGGCCAATGCTCTATTTGTTCGTACATGTGTGGCCAGCCATGTATCTCAATGCAAATTGTTCAAACTCTGCTGATATTTGTGTTTAGTAAATTTATGAGATGCATTTTCGGCCGGAAATGCAATCTTGAATGGAAGCGGGAGCTTAGTAAATTTACCCCTTCCTGGCTACAGTCAAGTTTCTGCAGCCTGGGGGTATATACTGATAATGCTGATTTATCCTTAGGAATGAAAGCTATACCTTAAACACACCTTAAATACACTTTACCATGGAGCCGCTGCGGCCGCTATACTTAATACACACTCTACGGACTTTGTCCGCTATTAGCGTACAAAGTCCCGTACTGTGTACGGACTTTGCGTACAAACGCCGCGCTGATGGTACAAAGTACTCACAGCGCGTACACACCCAGAGATACACTTTAAACCTTTTACAGCAATGCAATGCAATGATAATACACTTTAAACCTTAGCAGGGCAATGAAGACACGACACCAGATTGTAATTAAACCGCTGGGTTCCGACCTCACAGCGTATTATTGCTGAAAGGGGGTTACAATACAAATAATACAATACAATATAACAGAGTAAATGGCTACATTCAATGGTACATACGTGAGTGGATTCGCTTGCGCTACCCGGTCCGGTCCTCCGTCATCTGATAGATAACGTTGTGAGTCTTGTGTCTGACCAGGCCTGCAGCAGGCTCTCTTTATACAATTCATCCAAAAAGCAATACAATAGATACTGTAATCTCTTTGTCCATTGGACACAGGGATGCACATTTACAGTACAGGAGAGGTCATAGGTCGGTTTGAATAGGTAGGCGATGTCTTTCCCAGCTGCTCTTGTGGGTGGTCTCCTCTGGATTCCCGCCGCATACATAATGTACAGTAAATACAGTTTATATCTATATTCTGCTCCTGCACATAACTATACGCAGGAACATGCGATATTTCTCAAACCAACACCGGAATGTTACCCTTAAAATACCCTTCAGCTGGATACCAAACACCACCTTATAACCTTGTTCTGTCCCCTCCTATTCTGTAAAGGTGTATCCCTTTGTTCTGAAACCATTTAAACTGTTGTTACTTTCTGATGTGGTGCAGGGAGGCTATGTGTAGCACTATTTGGATTAAATATGTAATGTGTTTTGATAGCTTTCCATGCGTTCACAAACTCTACCATAAATACCCATACCACGTGCTAATGCGCAGGACCGCGGTAGCGACCATACGCAAATTGCGAATATGTGCACGCACGACAGAACAAGTACACGCGCGGAGGCCATCTGTGTGTAGTTTGTACGTGATGTGTGTACTGCAATATTTTTCGAATTTGACAATACGACTGGAAAACTATATAACCAGGGCCTGATTATTGTTTGCTTTCTGGTATTTAAAAAAAAAAAAAAAAATCCGGCTTCTTTTGTTTTACCTTCTGGGCTTTGACCTTTGGCTGCGTCTGACTTGCAATCCAACTCTGATTATCCTGGGATAGTTCCTGACTCAATCATCCCCCTTGGCTACCAGAGACAGATTCCCAATTGCTTTACTGTGCCAGTGTCAGCGGCTACTCTTCACTAGTGGGCTGCTGATCCCAGCTCTGGCACTGTTGTTTTTCGGCAGAGTGACTCTGTTGTCTGGAGACTGAGCATCTGCACAGAGGTATCATTAATTCTGCCTGCTGCAATGCAATAATCGGAAGTTCTTGCACCTGTATGGTGGAGTTTTAGCACACTGATGGAAAGGACAGGCTGTTTGAAGGTACTTAAGGATGTCTTACCTAACAGTACTTGTTAGTTGATTAGTCTTCTCAGACGTTTGACTCCTTACTATTGTGCTGACAGCAGGGCTAATATGGAAACCTGTTATCAGACCTGGAATTGAACCCGACCTTCATCTGTCTTTGCCCAATAATACTTGAAAACCTTTTACCAGATCTTGGAGTGTACCTGGCGTACCTCTGTCTTTGCCCATCTTATTTGGATACCTATAATCTAACCTTGTGTCTGATCTGCTGCTATTTTGCCCTTTATTATTTGAAACCTGTTACTAGACTTTGGACTGTATCTAACCAGCTACCTGTCTGATACATCAGTGTGCAACTGCTGTTTGAGATTACCATACAATTGCTGAGATATTTGCATGAAGTGTTGCCTTCTTTTGCAGTGGACGTGCTAAATCCAGAAAACCTTGTGAGCAGGTGAGAGACTTAATTATAAGTTAATTGCAGAATATTTTACTATTAAGCCTTTCTGCAACTAGAAACCAGAATCTGTAATTACATGTGACAACCATCCTTAAAACATATTAACCTGAAAACATGGATCTTGGGCCTGTCATTCCTGCTCAAGTCTTGATCAATCAGCTATAGGTTCTTTCTCAAGCAGTGCAGGATTATTTCAGAGTAGTCACTGAGAAGGAAATTACCAAGATTAATGTTAAGCCTGTTCCTACACTCAAACAACACCTACCTTACTGCTTTTCAGCGAATTGTAGTGTTCTCAAATTTCACAGAAAGGTGACTACTGTATTTCAGAATAAGACCCAACTAATATGGTAACAAGCAACAAAAACTTAGGACAATCATATGTATGCTGCAAAGAGACTTGCAGACTTGGGTATTTGGTTTAGATCCTACATCTTTAGTTTGTGGATGCTTTCTTTACTGCTATGGAGTTGCTGTATAATGACTCTGATTTCATGGCATAGGCTGAGGTGCAGTTAAGAGTATTTCAGCAACTTCCAGGAACTGTGCAGGACTACTGTACCACCTTTCATAGTTGCCAACTGACACTGAATGGAATGACCATGCACTCAAAAGTTTGAGTAGACAGAAAACACTTTGACTCTTGAATATTGTGTTAGTAATTCAAAAGTCTCTCCGACCTTTCCATTAGGATACAGTACACAGAGAATTAGAGAAATGATGCAAGAAAAGATCTGTTGTGACTACTATACTGAATCAATGAATTGATAATAAAACCAAGCAGATGGATTTTAAAAATTAAAAAAAGAGAAGAATGAATGATTTATGTTTGTGGGTTTGGTACGGGACCGTAACCCTCCCTCCCTGCAGCTTAACCCTACTCTTCCCGGGATAACTATAGTCAGGATCTTGGCTGTCGGGATGTCGGCATCTGGGTTCTTACAGGTTTCGGTATTCCGACGTCAGCATTCTGACTGCAGGGAACCCGAGCGCCGGGATCCCAACTACATCCCATGTTTGTTTTGTGGGGAGAATGTATAGATATATACCTCAATTTTGTCCTAACAAATTGAATGCCAGAATGTTAGAGATTGAGGGAGTTCCTTCAGGTTGTCTTGTTGAAAATATGTCAAACTCCCTGCTGACTCACATTTTATTGTAATCCATTCACTGTCCGTTTTATGTAGCCGATAGCGGGTTGGTTGGTAATTTGATTAATTATAAAAATTTTATTGAATGTCAACTAGAAATGTTGCTCCTGAAAAACCTGCATCCATAGTGGGATTTAATAAATAGTTCACTTCCAAGTGGGCCCATTAAATGTATAATTGTTTCTGTCCTTTAGTTGGTGTGTTGACTTCATTCTGAACTAATTTGATTTTATGTTATTAATCCCCCAAATAATCCAATCTTTTTGGGGTATCCATGTATTTGTCTGAAAAATCCCTTAATCAATTGGTCAGAAAGGTCAGATAACTTGTTAAAGAGATAACTGCAGTAAAACTTTTTTTAAAGTGTCCATTCGTATGCTGAGGGAACCTCTAAAAGGAATTTTTAAGTAAGATCAGCAGTTGCTGGAATTATGGCAGTCTCCAGCTCAACCCTTTGATTCTACATTCACGGCTTGGTCTGTTGACCAACTCAGAGATGATACAGGCCCTGTGCTTTGAGAACGGAGATTGTCATGATAATTAACCAATACAAATAAGTCTGGACTCTTGTATCTGGTACGGAGACACATGATATATGGTGTCATAGAAGGGATTACCAAAATAAAACAAATTCATGTGTACCTGCATGGGTCATTGATCCATCTGGAAGTCACTTCTGAACAGGGGAATAGTGTCACAATATCATAAGAAAAACGCAAATTAACTCAGAACACGTGATCTTATCAATTGAGCTACCGTGTCACTGATATGGGGTTCTGATACAAAGCAGGACTTTTAGGTTGGACTGACGAAGAGTAATGACACCTGGGGGGATAAACAGGTCTTCTAAGCATAGGCTAGAGTAGACCAACAAGTATGGATAACTCTGGACCACAATTGATATTGAACCAGGTAACTGGAACCAGCTAGCCAATCCCTGGAACCAATGAGAGGAACTTAACTCCAGACCTAAACCCAAGATCTGTGAAGCCTGCTTCCAGGTTCTCAGGGCTCAGCAATCTATGACCAGACTAGAATCTGATAAATTAGATATTTTCCCTATTATAGGGACACACCCATATCCCAGGACCCAGGGCTGGTCAAACCTCCAGAGACTCAGCACAGGCCTGAACTACCAATCAGTAGAACCAAGTGAATGAACCACCACCATCGATGGAGCCACCGATGGTCGGATAAACTAGGGTCTATTTCAGAAGCTGGTGATACAGTATGTCCAATGTACAGTATACTTACTGAGAGGAAAGGCAAAAGCTGAGCAATGGTAGTACATACCATCCTGTGGGAACCTGAAATGAACAGACGAGATGACAAACTAAAAAGTTGCCGGGAGACTCACAGGAGTTGCTGAACACCTAATAAGGTAACTTGGCTATGTGGTGTTAAGCAGGCTGAAGTAGTAATGGCTATAGGTGGAACTACAGCCATGAGCCGAGCACTGAATACAGGCAGGTGACATGTACTGTACTCAAACAGATAATAGGAGCACTTGTACAGGCTGATAATAGGAGTGCTGAATTAGGGATTAGCGGGTTCGGTTCTCTAGAAGCAAACCCGCCCGGACTTGGGGATCCGATCCAGGATCCATGTCAGGCTCGGTTTTTCACGCCTAACTAGGATCCGAAAATGAGGCAAAATGTCATCTCGCTGTCAGATCTTGCGGGTTTTGAATTCTATATCAGTCCCCGGTGATCTGCGCCATCTTCACTCCGGACTTGGAGAGTGCACAGGACGTGTTCCTTCTGTGCTTCTGTAGTTATGGAAGGGGCAGTAGAGAGCAGAGGGGTACAGGAGAGAGCAGTACTGCTTGTGTAGGTGTGCTGTGCCAGTAACTGTGTAGGGCTCTGCACAGTACAGTAGTGCACTCCACTAGCATACTGTGGCTGTGTATAGTATGAACCAGGTGTTGTTCTCTGTCTATAAGGGGCTGTGTACTGTTGTACACTACTGCTATATATCTCTGTACAAAAATATATTTAATTTAATTGGTGTGCCACTCAATACTGTGGCTGCCGTACACTAACACTACTGCTATATCTGTGTGTGATCCAAAATCTAAAATATTTAATTGGTGCGTCACTCAGTGATGACTACCAGTATTGCCGTACACTACTGCTATATATCCTCTGTGTGTGATCCAGAGCAAAAAATATATTTCTATTGGTGCATCACTCTGACTACTAGTACAGCGGCTGCTGTATACTACTGCTATATATCCTCTGTGTGTAATCCAAAGCCAAAAATATATTTCTATTATGTATTTGAAAGGGGTGCTCTGTCTGCTGTATCTGAAAGGGGGTGAATTGTGCATCCATCCAGGGGCTCCGCCCCAGTGTAAAATGAAAATAATAAAAGCTAAAAACAAAAAGCCTAAAATTGTAATTATAAAAAAAAATCTATTTTTTTGTTTGTGCTGTTCCCCAGTGTACTATACAATTTTTATTTTATTTTCATAAGTACTGTGACCCTGACAGTCAGATGGCAGTACATTATTTCCTACTCATAAACGCATTGTGCGATGATGTCGGTGTGTTCAACCGCAGTGTGTAATTATTATATATATATTTCTGATTCATTTGTGCAACACTGTAACTGCCGGAGTGTGATATAAAAAATACTTCTACATATTTTTTATTCATTTGTGCGACACTGTAACCGCTATGTGTGATATAAAAATTAATATATATATTTGATTTAAATTGATATTTTGTGCTGTGTCAACCAAGTATACATCCAGGGACTGCAGCTGCTCCGTCCATCTAGGGGGGGTTCTGTCAGTCCACCCAAAATAAAAGATATATATATATTTTTATATTTTGTGCTGTATCCTCCCAGAATATATCCAGGCGTGCTCTGTCCATTTCAGGTTGTGGTGTCTGTAGCTCATATTCTTCTTATAACTTATTGTCCTATTTTCATAACTCTTTTTATCACTACATTGTAATTAATTCAAATTAATATTATTAATAATAATAATTATAAATTAGCTGATTTTAAATTAAATTAATATATAAAAAAACCTCTCCACACTCATATACTGAACTGAAGATAACTTGGAGGAAATGAAGAATTTGATTCTAATAAATAAAATAAAATAAATTTAAATAAATTTAAATCAAAATAAATAAAATAAAATAAATCTAAAATATTGTCTTTTTTTATTCTTCTTTGCCTTAATCTTTTTGTGAACTGAAATCTTGAGCCTTGCCTAATGCATCATTTTTTAAATACATTATTTTTTTTATATTTTGTCCTCCCCAGTATATACAGTACATCCAAGGGCTGCTGCTGCTTCATCCAGCTACCTTGGTGCAACCTTTTAGCCTAAACTGAATAAAAACAATATTGTGAGCTGTGAGGTGTTCAGAATAGTCTGGAAATGAGTGGAAATTAATGTTATTGAAGTTAATAATACTGTAGGAACAAAAACACCCCCAAATTCTGTTATTTTAGCTGTTTTGATGATTTTGTCAAAACCAATCCAGATCCAAAACACAAAGGAGATCCAGACCCAAAAACCAAACAAAACCCGAAAAATGGCTCGGTGCGCACCCCTATGCTGAATACAGGGAGGTAACAGAGGTAATGGACTCAGGTTGGCACAGGCTGTGAACAACAGCACTTAATACAGGCAGGTTCAGGAGCACTGGAGGAAATACTGGCTACATCACAGGGTATCCGGAGGTCAGGGAGCACATGCACTGTGAAGTGAGTTGTTCTTCTGGCAGTGGTTTAGCTTTAGGTGCATGTTTAAATAGTACACACTTGGCTGATATTGGTGGTAGGAATCATGTGAGTGCTGCAGCAGGATCTGAGTGGAGGGCTCATTCACCTGACTTAATACAACATGGCTGCGCCCATGAATCCATGGAATGTAAACAACTAATGATCAGGAATGCTGTAACAAGCTAAGGGTAGTGCAGTCCCCCTGAATATAGCAGGGATGCATTGGAAAAGACAAAAACCCAGGTTTATGACACACAGCAGCTACTGTTTTAAATTAGGTTCCCATTCAGAAATACTTTTCTGTTTTAGATGTGCCTGTTGCCTGGCCACTTCCTTGCTATAGTCAATACCCTACAAATTGGGGCTATAGAAAACATTTTATGTTTTCAATCTTGTCTACCTATTCCTGGTTTCCTGTCTCTGCTATTTGACTTTCTGAACTTTGTCCCTGGATCTTTCATATGTTACTCGATATATGATATTCTTGACTGCTTACCTTTGTAATGGCCATTTGGCTTTGTGTCTGAATCTGATTTTGTTTAAACACTCAACTACCAGCGAATGGGATACAGCCCCTAAAATTACATCACTTCAGCATCTGAGCTTTACTGTAGCTAACATGACAATGATACCATAGGGTGTGTTGAGGTGTATCAGGGTACTAAGCTTAGACCTATCCATGGAGCGATCGTTGACCATACTGAAGTCTCCACCGATGATCAAGTTGTGCCCTCCCCAATCCGTAACCCATTGCTATACTGTATAGCTATAACAAAATATCAGTCAGGATGATTGGGACCATAGAAGTTAAATAAATTATATCTATAGCCTCCCATATGAGTTAATTAGTTTGTTGTGAGCAATAAACAGTAGTTAAGTGATTTACTGATCAAAGTAGTTGTATCTCTTGTTTATTTAAGGGGCAGAAATATTTGCGGAATATGCCCAAAAACAGGGGGTTCCCACACATATTAAAGATCCCAGGGATTTACCAAGAAGCAACCACAGCAGATATCTCCGATATCTGCCACTGTATCTCTATTTCAAACTGCAAATCAGCACCCATGTTTCTATTGGGCAGCTGCTATGCAGTCAGATTTACCAAGCTCAGGAATGTGAAGAGCCTTTACTGATACCTCTTTACTGATGCATGTGCCAGCCAACAGACTCGCATATGTCCATCTCCTGGCAACAGTGACGGACTGGGGCATGAAGGGCCCAACAGGAAAATGCAATCACAGGAGCCCACTAAGGGGTGTTGCCATATGCTGGAAGGGGTGTAGCCACATGACCAGAGAGGAGTGGTCAGCCATTATATGCGCCACCTAGCATAGTATATAAAGAAAAAGAGCTCTACCTGTGCCAGATACACGGATGCCCCCAGCAGTGCCAGATACACGGATGCCCCAGCAATGCCAGATACACGGATGCCCCCAGCAGTACCAGATACACGGATGCCCCTCAGCAGTGCCAGATACACGGATGCCCCTCAGCAGTGCCAGATACACGGATGAGCCTCAGCAATGCCTGATACACAGATGTCCCCAGCAGTGCCAGATAAGCAGGATGTCCCCAGTGCCAGATACACAGATAATGCCCCCACAGTGCTGCTTACTGCTCCTGTGTCTGAGGCCTCTGACTCTGCCTCACACAGTCACTGCTGTCATCCGGGCTCTGCTGCCACTCCCGCTGCTACTGCTGCTTCATCTGAGGGCCGGGGAGAAGAGCACAGCGCATGCATCTCCTCCCCTCAGTCTGATCCTGCCCATATAAGCTCCCAGTGAATGCACCCAGTGCAGTAATAGGGAGGCCAAGCAAAAAGTACCTGTATAGTGGGTCCTCGGAGATGCAGACAAGCCAGGAGCCTGAAGAAGATGGACTGCTATTCCCCTCACATGTCCTGGCAGTAGGCAGTCTGCAGTGTGCAGTGAGGGATCCGATAGGCATTGACTGGAGCTTGTGCGCGGGACCGGCTCCAGGAGTCCCGCGGGTGCAGAGACAGCCGGCGCTCGTCTAACGCAGATGGGTGCTATAAGGAGCGGGAGGCTGCTACTGTAGATACCCATCCGGACAGGCACTCCTAGAAATGAAGCACCTGTGCATAGGATCCGGGAGACTGACTACGGTGGGCCACCAACACACCCCAGGCAGGCAGTCCACGATGAGGGAGAATCCAGCAGGCGGGGAGAGATCCCGCTGCGGCAGGGATGGCCAGCACCTGGTCGGACACAGTGCCCCGGTGCTATGACCCGATGTCCGCGGTGCGTATAATCCCAGCGGGGGTCGGCTGTCTGGAGATGCCCGGAACTGCAAGATGGCAGCACTGCAGAGGGGAGATCTTTACAAAGATCACCTGCTCCCGTGGCTGGGGAGGAGAGCACAGTGCGCAGCCCACCTCTCCTCCCCTCCGTCGACTCTTGTAAGCCCGCCCTCACACAAAAGAGGGCATGGCTAATACTCAGCAGGGCCTACCTGTGGGTTCACCGGCTCCCCAGTGGTCCAGTCCGAACCTGCCCGGCAATAACAGAATGGCATAGTTCTGTGAAAATATTAATTTTCACAATGCAAATAATTAAATTCTTAAATTACTTCTTTTAATAAAACTGACTTGCGCATATTTATTGAATTGAAACTAAATGCAGCTTTGTGATGTTATAGAAAAATATACTTTGGCATTGTATGAAATAACATTGTGATCAATACAATAATAAGGCAGCATGAATAAAAGTAGAGCGACAGCTTAGTGACTTATACTATGAACAACAGGTTAACACAATAACTCCCAATAATATCAACATCATATAACATAAACATCAATTGTCACATCCTTATACTGGATCAATATATCAGATGATAACCTTATTGGTTCCTGATAGTGGGAATTATCTTAAGGGGTGTAGATAGATAGATAGATAGATAGATAGAACACTGATTTTTCTACAGTATACCTCCAGCCACACACATAGGCAGCACACAGGGCAGGATGCATGATGATGCATCCCGCCACACATCGCATGCATATCTGCGTTTACTAACGCCATATGCATGAATATTTCATGCCAATTGGAGCTGTCCTTTCAGGTGTGTAGACTTCTGGGTTTAAGACCCGGGAGTACGTCATCATATGCGGCGTATGACGCACTTCTATATGGTTCCATGTTGACATCCAAGGAGTTAAAAAAACAAACTGAACACTCGAACCAATGGACTGAGGAGCCCCATGTGTTATCATATAGGACTCCTCTCTTGAATTCTGGCCTCCACGTGACTGCTATCATCAGGAGATCTGGCAGCCAATCAGCGGCTGCTACCATAGCAACAGCATGCTGATTGGTTGTGTGTGCCCAAGCTTCAATCACTGCTTCCCCATTGAAGTCTACAGAGCGCCTCCACTCCCGGGCTTCAGACCAGGTCTTGGGTGCCTGGAGGAGAGCACCCTATATTGGGGGGTCCCCACTCCCCCAGGGAACCCCGGCCTGGGTTGACAAGTTAGGTGGGGTAATGCTTCGGCCATGGGACCCTGTCACATGTGTCCCTTGGCTATGGCATTACCTTCCTGCTAGTGGAGCCCAGTGCTGGTTCTAAAAATACATATTTATTCACACATATTTCAAGAATCAAGACCAGTCCAAGAGCCTGGGTCTTAAAATACAGCGGGACCTCACAGTTTTCTCTCCTGTATTTTTTTTAATCAGGACTGGCTCAAAGAGCCCAGGGCTGGTTATGCTTTGGGTGGGCATATCATTTTTTTTATTGTTTCTTTAACTATTTCAAAACTTTTACGCACAGAAGCATGCATGGATCTCACTGATCTGTGCATTCTTCTGTATGACTTACACCTTCTAATGCAACTTGCATTACAAGGTGCAAGTTTACATATGAAAAAACTTGCATGGACTCACACAATGGGGCTAATTCAGACCTGATCGCTGCTGTGCGTTTTCGGACAGCAGGCGATCAGGTCTGAACTGCGCATGTGCTGTAGTGCGCATGTGCATGCAAGAGATGCTATCGGCATCTCAGCCCAGTGATCACCTCTGCCTGATTGACAGGCAGAGGCGTTCGCTGGTCGGGAGGGGGTAGGCCGGCAGCGTTTGGCTGGCATTTTGGGGGCGCGGTACGGGCAACACAGGCGTGCCCGGACAGTGCAGGGGGCAGACCTCGGTGGCTGCATGACGTCACACGCAGCCGCTGCGACCCAGGATGTTGCAAGTAGCTCCCTGCCAGCGTGCAGGAGCTGCACAGGTAGGGAGCTACTTGTCAAGTACAAAAGCATCACCGCGGTGTGATGCTTATATACTTGTGCAGGGGGGGGAAGGGGGGTAGGGCCTGACATGCAGGGCAGACTAGCCCCGTGCTCGGCGTCCCCCCGCATGTCAGGGTAAATTTAGCACATCTACGATCAACTCTGAATTACCCCCAATGTAATATCCTCCAACTTGCAAATTTGCAGTCTACTACACTGGCCAAGTTTGGGGGCAAACTTGCACCTTTTAATGTGCGAGAAGGTGCGAGTTTATCCAGCACAAAAAACTCGGACTCTATTACACTTTCTTCTCGATTCACATTTACCTGCCCACTCATCTATCCTTGACTTTTCAGACCTTGTGATCAGATATGGGCCCTCATTCTGAGTTGATCGCTAGCTGCCGTTGTTCGCTGCATAGCGAACAGTGAAAAAAATGGCTAATCTGCACATGCGTATGCACCGCAACAGTCCATTGTCATGGAGTCTGCAGACCTCAGACCCAAATCTTATTGCTTACCAGTCCGGGTACTGACTGGTCTGGTCAGCGGAGTACTGGGGTCCGTTGGCAGCTTTTTGCATATGCTGCTGCACTTGAGGTAGGGTCTTTTTCTCATGGCTCCTGGTTGGCTTTCGCTCCTCTACCACAGTGTTGGTGTGTGGCTGATGGGGGGAATGCCAGAATCCCACATGGAGGATCTCCAGCCGGCTCTGCAGCACAGGCGGATCAGCTGAATGGGATTCTGCCAATAGCAAACCAGTTCTTGTGTCTTTGACCAATCTGTCTTCAGGAGCTCTTATAAAGGGGTCCTCCGTAGGGCTTGCAAGCCGTCAGTGCAATAAGTCTCCCTGCTACTAGTGTGAGTCGTGTACCTGTGCTTCCCTGTGTGTCTCTCCAGAGATTCTACCAGCGGATTCTTGTTCTGCCTAAGCCTCTCCAGTTCCAGTCCAGTGTTCAGTCTAATTATCTCACCGGTTCCAGCCCGGTGTTCAGCAGCATATCACTAGTACCAGCCTGATGCTGAATTTAAGCATCTCCTTGGTTCCAGTCTGGTGTTCCTTTTTAGTATCTCGCTGGTACCAGCCCAGTTTTCAGTTTAAACATCTCACCCATACTAGCCTGGTGTACAGTCTAAGCATCTCACCAGTACCAGCCAGGTGTTCAGTGAAGCATCTTATCGGTACTAGCCCAGTGTTCAGTCTAGCATCTGCTTTGAGTCGCTGCTGTAGCTCATTCCTGTTTGTATTCCGGCTGTCTCCTAGCAACTAGGAGGCTGGCTGCATGAGCACACCTGTTTGGAATGCCTCGTTATCTGACTCCAGCCTGATGACCCCTGTGATTTGTTTCTCTCCTTTTCATTATGGATTCTGGCCAGTTCCTGTTGCCGGTGATATTCCCTAGTTCCTTTTACCTAGTGAAGCCTGTCACCCGGTCGATGTATCCTGTACAGTTTTCAGTGTCCGGGTCTGTTCCTGGGTCCTGGTGCCTTGCCATTGTTGACTTGGGTATCCTGCCTCAGTCCTCACTGTGCTGTCCCTGCCAGTCCTGCACCCGTGCCCTGATGGATCTTTCCTAGTACCTTCTATTTTGTGTCCATTCTTGCTCCATGTCCTTGTCTTGCCGTAGCCTTCTAGTTACTCTCGTGTCTATTCCTGATTCATGTCCAGGCTATGTGTCCATTGTCACCACCAGTAAAGTATATTCACTCCAGCTGTGCCTGCAGTCACAAGCCTGCAGCATTTCCAGCACACCGGACTCTGTTCTCAAGCTACATCTTAACCACTGTGTGTTATTTCAAACTGCAGCCAGTCATACAGTTCACCTAGCAAGTCTCAATGCTTCTAGGTTCATACTGACAACATTCTGCTTTCAATCAGTACACACTCAGTTACCATAGTCCTTCTGTGAATCCTGCACACTCCTAGTTCAGTAGTCTTCAGTCAGCATATCATGTTAAGTCACCTGCAATTAATTCCATCTATGCTATGTTTCCGGTTTTCATCAAGTACCGCTGTCTTCAGTTACACCAGCCTAGTCTGTATAACCTAGCGAAGTCTGTGAGCCCCTACTGGCAGAAGTTTAAGCCCAGGTGGCCCCTCTAAGTACCGGTGTGAGTGTTATGTACTAAGGGAACAGTGGGGGGCTGTTATTGGAAAACAACCCTCTCACCAGCTCTAGGGGTCTCACACACATAGTGCTGTTTCCTAACAGCATCTCACTAGTACCAGCCCGGTGATCAGTCTAAGCGTCTCATTGGTTCCATCCTGGACTCCAGCCTAGTATTCTACTAGTATCACCGGTGAAGTGATTCTTGGGGGCCCCAGGCAACATTCCCCTGCTCCTTTCAATTCATAATATACTATTTAGAAATGCCCAACTAATATGACAACGACACACACACCCTGCCATCACTCATTAACTAACACACACACACACACACACACACACACTGCCACCACTCATTAACACGCACACATAAGCACAGCACTCATTAACCCATACACAACCCCTCACAAACTCATCTAGCCAGCATTTCTTACAGCTTCCTCCCCCCCCTACACACACACACTCACCACTCTTTTATCATTTCTCCTTACAAAAAAGAAATAACAGATATAGAGGCATCTGGATGAAGGAGAAGACTAAAGGGGTGGCCACCACTGCTGCTGACTCTGCCGACAGGTGAAAGTGCAATGCCAGGGGCTCAGAGAGTTCCAGAGGCTCAGTAGACCCTGCCAAGACTGAAAGCATACCTCCCAACATGGCCCATTCCAGGATGGACAAAACGCTGTCTTCCTGGACTTCCCTCTTATTTTATTATTGTCATCACCTGTGACAAACTAGTTAATTGATTAGAAAGAAATTTCAGCACAGGTAAATGCAATCATAAATTAAGAGGGAAGTCCAGGAACAGAGAATTTTCTCTCTCCTGGAATAGGTCATGTTGGGAGGTATGACTGGAGGAGATAGCCTTCATTTTTTGTTTTTGGGACTGTCTCCCCCCCCTTCCCCCCCGTGGCTGGCGACCCTAGGCAGCTGCCTAATAGAAGATATATTTACAGAGTCCGGTGCTATTGTTGCTGTGAAGGCGCCTGCTGCTATGTCCAAAAGGCTAGGTTCATAGCCTGAAAGCCAATATAAAAAATACAAGGACAGCGCTGGCACATTCACATTAAAAATAGTTATTTTTAATATCACATATAAAATTCATTCACTTGTACAATACTATCTATTACTTAATAAAATCATTAAGATATGCAATTCTCAAGATATTTCATCCTTTTGTTACAACCAGAAAATTGAAACGCTCCTAACTATTTATAAGTACATGCAGCTGAGCGCTTAACCTAGATGATGTTATCCGGTACTATTGTCCCAATTGTAACTTATTTTATCAACTTGTTACAATAGTAACTGGTATCTCAGTTGTAACTTATATCTTTAGTTTGATGCAATGATAACTTGTACAGCTGCTTATCAAGCCTCAAATGATTTCTCAAGTTGCAGTTCTTAAGCACACAGTTAATTAGAAAGCGGTTTCCAAACAGAATTCTCTATATACTTATGCTGATAAAAAAAATGCACTTCCAGCTTTATAATAAATTATAATCACCGCTCATAAGACATGTAGGGATGTCTATCCACATATTGGTGTGCATCTTTACACGTGTTGGTTAATACCTCTCCCGGCTGTCGCTTCCAAATACAGCCTTATCCGGAGTCCATCGTCTAGTGGATAGCAGGTAAATTGTCGGATCCTATCCATGGACACTGATGAAGCCGCTGAGCTGAATCTTAAGCAGAGAAACGCGTTTGTCGTACATACTGCAAAGGAGATTTGAATATCCAAATTGATTGTTGGCCGGGCAGAGACAGCTGCCTACACGGATAGGATCCGACAATTTATCTGCTATCCACTAGACGGTGGACTCCGGATAAGGCTGTATTTGAAAGCGACAGCCGGGAGAGGTATTAACCAACACGTGTAAAGCTGCACACCAATATGTGGATAGACATCCCTACATGTCTTATGAGCGGTGATTATAATTTATTATAAAGCTGGAAGTGCATTTTTTTTTATTAGCATAAGTATATGGAGAAATTCTGTTTGGAATCCGCTTTCTAATTAACTGTGTGCTTAAGAACTGCAACTTGAGAAATCATTTGAGGCTTGATAAGCAGCTGTACAAGTTACCATTGCATCAAACTAAAGAAATAAGTTACAACTGAGATACCAGTTACTGTTGTAACAAGTTGATGAAATAAGTTACAATTGGGACAATAGTACCGGATAACATCATCTAGGTTAAGCGTTCAGCTGCATGTACTTATAAATAGTTAGGAGCGTTTAAATTCTCTGGTTGGTAACAAAAGGATGAAATATCTTGAGAATTGCATATCTTAATGATTTTATTAAGTAATAGATAGTATTGTATATGTGAATGCATTTTATATGTGTTATTAAAAATAACTATTTTTAATGTGAATGTGCCAGCGCTGTCCTTGTATTTTTTATATTGGCCTAATAGAAGAGCCAGTCCTGGGCAAAGATTTTTAGAATCTCAAATGCACAATTGCACAGTGTTTGTTGTATAAGGCATCATCCTACAGTGTACCTAAACTGAAACATTAAAATGTCTTATAATAAAATCATGTACTACTGGAGTCAAATTGCCATTGATAAACTATTATTGGTGGTCAATTGCTGAAAAAGAAGTCTATTGTGTCTTGTCCTGCACTAAATCAATGTCATTTTCAACATTTATTTTATACCACGACCATGGGCAAAGACCTAAGTGGAACTTTACAGGCTCAAAATATTTTTTGGGTGTGCTCAGAAAGTAAATTGAGATCTGTTTCCGTGACCTTTAAGTACACATCTCTGGTAGTCTAAGTTAAGCAAAAACACAGTAACTGCAATGTAAAACAATGTAATGTTATTATGGGCCTGATTTAGAGTTGTACACAATGCCAATGAGCAGTTGAGCAATTATCAACTGACTGTGCATGTGTTGTGGTTACACACGGATTTACTCACAAAGTAATTATTTGCCAGGGACCTTTTGGGGGCAGTTACAGGGAGTGGCGGCAGAAACATAGGCATGTTGCAACCATTTTTGGGGCATGTGTTAGCATAAAACTGCGTGCGTAGAAGACATGTGTGAATACCAAATTGCTTTCTCACAAATATTTTAAATGCCCGCTCTAATATATGTTGCAGACGCCAGGCGCATCTTATTACCATATACGATAAAAGTGCGCTGTACATCGCAAAACACTGCATCCCATAAGAGAAAACAATACACCCACACATTATCTGAGTTTCAAAGCTCATTGATGTATATATTTGTTATTAAAAGGATATGGATTCAATATATTACAATGTACAGTATACCTATAGTTGCAACTCATACAGTAAGCAGTTAATACATACAGTTACATACAGTTACAGTTACATACAGTTACAGGCCAGCAATACAATACCATTCCCTCAATGCTTATGTCTCTCTCTCTCTCTCTGTAAAATCATGCTGGGACTCCATCTTACGCTGAGACCAAAACAGGAACTGACCTCCTGTGTGATCAACAATGTGTTATCTAGTTTTTTGGGGGAGGGAACTTACTCATTCATGATGAGTCACTAGTCTCTTTGTATATGCTAAACAGGTTCAGCCTTGGGGACGTCCAAAGGGCTGGCCTGAGCTTCCTGTCCACTACCTGTTTGGAATATCTATTGTTCTAATAAAAGTGATTTTAGCTTTTATACATTTAATCATAATTATTTGTTGCAATGTCCTACAACTTAACAAGTATTAAATGAATCTACACATTAATCTGCTTGCATTAATACCAAATATGACAGGTGTATCTGGTTTCGTTCAAATAATACACATACATGACATTACTTCATTATATAATTTTAAATCATCATGATGTCTGGCGCTTGATATTATTATAATTATGTACTGCATAAAATAAGTGTTGAATCCATCTCTGTGGCATGTACGTGTAAATGCGTGTGTTACCATATATTGCTGTGCTCGCTGCGCGTATTTGCAAGTATAGCGACTTATGATGTGTAGAGTTTGTATGTTCTTTTTATGTTATATTTTTTACTTCGACTGTCCACCCTTTGGCAGCAAACAATAACTGCCATCAATTATTAACATAAGAAAAAAAATATTTCATACAATAATCAGTGACCTGG
This sequence comes from Pseudophryne corroboree, assembly GCF_028390025.1. Taxonomy (NCBI): domain Eukaryota; kingdom Metazoa; phylum Chordata; class Amphibia; order Anura; family Myobatrachidae; genus Pseudophryne; species Pseudophryne corroboree. The sequence continues at coordinate 440,174,338 of NC_086445.1, forward strand.
ACACAAGTATGTATTAATTTTGCAAATCAAACACTTATCTATATTTGGGGAAGACAGGGAGGAGGACGAGACATCCTCTATATGCACGTTGGCGGTCACGGGACCACTGGTTGGGTGTGGGACAACATTCAACCTATAGAGTATGCTGGGACAGTGCTTTGGCCTATAATGTCTGATTTGCGATGAACATTTCACACATACATGTACCTACGTCTTTGTACACTGATGTTTGGATTCGATTGAGGTTCTGCTGGGTAGATGAAGAAGACACAAACAAATTGTGACAGTGACATATAAAATTTTCATGATCTACATTATTCCTATCATTTTCTGAACATTGTTTCCATTTCTGGAACGTATGCTAGGTCTGTTTAATCATTGAACAAGGGTTATAAGTAGTGTCCTTCCTAAATAACATTAACCTTCGGAGTTCGGGGAGATCCACTCATAAACCTTTCTTCCACATACATTAATGAGCTCTTTATCTGCAATGTGTGAATAGCCATTGTCTGATTGTTCCTGATTACCTCTGAACTCCATAACTACTAGACCTTTGATTTTTCTCTGAATTTAACAAACTGATCGGCTAATCCTGGGATCCTATAAGGAAATCACTCCTTCCTCCAGAACCAGTTCCAGTCCCACACTCGATTCCTCATAAAAAACCTTGCAAAAATAGAATATCCTGAAAGAAAATGTTTGTCAGCAGGAGAGAGAGAAAAGAGAAATAGAACAAAGCAACTCTTGTTCATAACAAATCAATTACAATGACTGGTCTTTCTGCAATCCTTTAGTACGCTCAGGTAGTGTTCAACAGTGCCGCCTCTCAGTCTTCACGGAACAGAGTCTCTGGTGATACTTTTGCGATCTCACTCCATTTACGAGTTCCTTGCGGACTACCGACTTTCCTGCAATGGGAATCGTGGACCCAAGTCTCTCTCTCGGCTACTTTCACTGGGATAGTACTGTGAACAAAACTTGGTATGGTCGTTCCCACCTGTCTATTAGGCAACCTGAGCGTAAGAACAATCACACAGTCTCTTGGTTCACAATCAAGACAGTTAGTATTTGGCATACCAGCAATCTACAGTTTCAAGTTCTTTTGTCATGTTCTCAAATGCTGGCTCATCTCAATAAGGTACTGTACTGTCACCTCATTGGTGTATATCTGTTCATTGTGCGGATCAATCATGACATGAGGTTGTCTTCCAAAAACAACCCAAAAAACACAAATACCAAAACAAAAACAAATTTCGAAGAGGGTGATTCGTTAAGTGAAGATCTGGGAGTGGGTCCGATGCTACATAATACTAGTGGCAGTATCTATGATCACAATAGTACAATTTCAAGCTTTGCTCCTACTTCTAGGGGTACCATTATCTACACACAAATTTCTGTGCAATTTTTCTTTGCGGTAAACACAGCAGCATCCGTGGCGGCAGGAAATGCCTCTACCCAGTTTGAGAAAACATCAGTGCACACCAATACATATATATTTCTAGGGTTAATTAGTGTAAACCACTAGTGGGTACTACACTAAAAAAGAAGCTTAGTGTGTGGCGCACTCTTTTGTAATGTTTATTAGTTAATAAAATTTAACTTTTATTTCATAATTTAAAATAGATCTCTATGTCCAGGCACATGGATATATTTGATAGCCTGAGAGTAGAACCTTTGTAAAATAGTAGCCCCAAATTTCAAATGTTCAGATACTGGTTAAATTACCAGAATAATAGGGGCAGAAAAGTATATTTTGTTATCAAACTTAGTGATATATTATTGAGTATTTGCTATGCTATTGGCTATCAATATTGCCTATTCGCACGACTAATTTAGTCTCAGATCTCTGACATGAGTCTGACATAAACTGTTATTTAGAGAGAACGTGTTACTGTTTGCAGAGGGAGCCTTTCTACGCCGTGAAACTATAATAGTTAGTACAGATCACATTGATAGATTTCATAATTACCTTAAGGAAACCCCTGCGTGGTTCTTCAAGGTTACCCTCAATCTTGTGGATGCATGAAAAGGTGGTAAAAATATGAATTGTAACATGCGTACACACTGTCTGTCAGTCTATTGTCCAGACTGCAGTGGTCGTACAGATGTAATTTAATAAATTTTGTATCCACAACGGTTGAGATACAATTGTGGCCAAAAGGAGCAGTTCATACAAGAGAACAGATAAATTGATACACTGTCTCTGTGTTTTAAGGCATGCGTTCAACTGATCCCCAAAAACATTCAAAGATTCTCTCTATGGTGATACATTTATTAAATTCACATAGGAAGGTATACGTCACATTCAGAGAGCATATATTTCAATGGTGATTATATCAAATGGTTAGAATGCCTAAATAAGTGACAAAATTTCATCCTATTGGGCGCACATAATAGCAGTCACCATATATTATAGGTAACCCACACAAGAGAGGGTAGCGGCACTCCAATATGCAGGTACTACCAATTTCAATCTCTATTAGATAGAATAAACTCAGTGACAATCATGACATGAGGTTGTCTTCCAAAAACAACCCAAAAAACACAAATACAAAAACAAAAACAAATTTCGAAGAGGGTGATTCGTTAAGTGAAGATCTGGGAGTGGTTCCGATGCTACATAATACTAGTAGCAGTATCTATAATCACAATAGTACAATTTCAAGCTTTGCTCCTACTTCTAGGGGTACCATTATCTACACACAAATTTCTGTGCAATTTTTCTTTGCAGTAAACACAGCAGCATCCGTGGCGGCAGGAAATGCCTCTACCCAGTTTGAGAAAATATCAGTGCACACCAATACATAACAATATTTCCTAAAGGGTGTTAACTGTACAAAGTCGATTTGTATTTCCTGAAAAGATCCGTCTGCAGGAGGGATATGGGATGGCTCTGTTAGTATTGCTTTACCAATATTCTTCCTCAAGCAAGCAAGACAGGTCATTGCTCTCTTACCTGCTTGAGAATAGAATCCTGGCGCACACCAGTAGGCTCTCATCAGCCTGCACTGCCTAGATGAGTCAGACCGTGTGCCACCTCAGCTAGACTTGGAAGGTATGCTCTGGGAGCTACTGGCTTACCGTGTCCACCTGTCCACAGTCCTGAGGACTCCTGGCCATACCCCTTTGTCCTCCAGACTGCCTTTTCCTGTAGGGAACACAAATTTTTATATCTTAATTTAACTATTGTGTGTATGCAATGTAGAGTACCATGAGCATAACTCAAAAAAAGAAAAGAAAAAAGAAACATCTCTAGAGGAGAGAAAGAAAATGAAAAAGAAAATGTCAGGTTTGCCATTCACCAACAGGCATATCAGTGTCTATACAAAATTTCCCTTCACCAGTATTCCCATTCTCCACCCTTTGTGCATGACAAGGCACACTGCAGTAATACTGGTGTTATCGTGCTGTTGAGATATACTGGGTTCGGGCAGAACTCTGAAGGACCTAGGCATGTGGAGTTTGAACTGTACTTGGGTCCATGTATTGTACCACCCTGTGTGAACGCAAAAGATGAAGAGGAAACTGTAGAGAAACAGAATAGAGGTTGGTGACAGATGAGTTTGTAGAGGTAAAAATTTTATAAAAATTTGACAACTGGATTGGGCACTACGTGGAAGTGATTCTCTACTTGGTCTACTCCCCTTAAAAAAAATTTCTGTGTTTGTCGTATCGCTATTGGGACTATCCCAGCCATCAATCCAGTGTCCTGGTCATCCTAAATTCATAGGGAACCCGATATCTGTGAGATAATTTCCTCTACCTGTGATGGACATGCATCTAGAACAGTAGAATGCGACATTAGTCTTCGTGGGTGTCTAACATACTTTGTACTTCCTGAGCGGGAGCACAGTATATGTATATCATATCTAACAAAATTAATTTAATCAGGGGCCATTTCTGCTAGGAAAAAGAAGCAAAAGTTTAGAGGCCCCATCTTAACCCCAGCAAGTTTTGTCAAAGGGTAATGTTGCATTTATTTTGTTCTTCCCATTAGCCGAATCTGTGTTTTCTATATGGCTTATGATTCCTTACTATATGTCCTTTGGTCCCGTCTATGTGTTTAATAATGTGGCTTGTGTTTTCTGTCTAGGGGATCTATATTGACTATGGGGGTAATTCCAAGTTGATCGCAGCAGGAAATTTTTTAGCAGTTGGGCAAAACCATGTGCACTGCAGGGTAGGCAGATATAACATGTGCAGAAAGAGTTAGATTTGGGTGGGTTATTTTATTTCTGTGCAGGGTAATACTGGCTGCTTTATTTTTACACTGCAAATTAGATTGCAGATTGAACACGCCACACCCAAATCTAACTCTCTCTGCACATGTTATATCTGCCTCCCCTGCAGTGCACATGGTTTTGCCCAACTGCTAAAAAATTTCCTGCTGCGATCAACTTGGAATTACCCCCTATGTGTCCTGCTACTCCTACAATCTCTGGCAAAATGCCCTTCCTTCCTACAAGTGTAACATATTATTGACCATTAGGGATCTGGGGTTTGGACTGATGGGTCTTTCCTGTATGTGCCAGTATACTTACCGTCCTCAACCTCTCCACCTGTTGTTCTCTGCGCCTAGCACTATTCTTGTGATGTTCAATAGCACACTATCTAAGATTAGCTACTGTGACCTCTTTCCAATTTTGCAAAGAAGTCTGCACCCTGACACTCAATGCCTTATTGAGCCCGTCCATTTGCACGGAGACAGCCATCTCCCATTTGCCGAATTAGTGTTTACCAGTGATCTTATCCAGATGGAGAGTTTTCTATTTCTGCAAGAGACAAAAAAAAAAAAAAAATTAAGCTTCTAGGTCATGCGAAGTATTCATTCAATCCTTCTCATCCCGTATTAAGGGTCTGTACATGGTCCACAAACATTTCCAAGCTCATCTTTACTAGGGGCATTACTAGGAATGAATACTTCTTATATGGTAACTGAAAGAAATACCCGGGTGTTACCTTGTCTCTGTCCGCGTTCCTACTGGCAAATACTAATATACGGACAGGATTTTTCTCCATTTCTGACATTACTTTCTTGATTTTTTTGTTTTATTTTTGTGTTTTACTATATATGTACACGAATGATACCATACTTACCTGTTCCACTGGTCTCAGCCACTTCGCACACAGGCTACTGCTCTTCTTTTACCGGTTGCAGGGCCGTTTCTAGACAATTTGGCTCCCAGTGCGAGATTGCAAAAAAAAGTGTGCCCCCCCCATATAGCCATAAAAAGAAAAAGCATGCGCGCCGTAGGCGCGTGTGCGCTCCCGACAAGGGTGTGTGGCCTGATTAAAATGGGCGTGGTCTCGTTAAAGTGGGCATGGCCTCATCTGATATCACACCCACCACAGGGGGGAAAAATAAAAATAAAAAAGTCCCTTTTTTACACATTACAGCAGGCAAGTGTCCCCATATTACACAGCGCGGCAGGCAGGTGTCCCCATTTTACACAGCACGGCAGGCAGGTGTCCCCATTTTACACAGCGCGGCAGGCAGGTGTCCCCATTTTACACAGCACGGCAGGCAGGTATCCCCATTTTACACAGTACGGTAGGCAGGTATCCCCATTTTACACAGTACGCAGGCAGGTGCCCCCATTTTACAAAGTGCAGCAGGCAGGTATCCCCATTTTACACAGTGCGGCAGGCAGGTATCCCTATTTTACACAGCACGGCAGGCAGATTTCCCCATTTTACACAGCACGGCAGGCAGATATCCCCATTTTACACAGCACGGCAGGCAGATATCCCCATTTTACACAGCACGGCAGGAAGATATCCCCATTTTACACAGCACGGCAGGCAGATAAGCACGGCAGGCAGATATCCCCATTTTACACAGCACGGCAGGCAGATATCCCCATTTTACACAGCACGGCAGGCAGATATCCCCATTTTACACAGCACGGCAGGCAGATATCCCCATTTTACACAGTACGCAGGCAGATGCCCCCATATTACACAGTACGCAGGCAGGTGCCCCCATATTACACAGTACGCAGGCAGGTGCCCCCATATTACACAGTACGCAGGCAGGTGCCCCCATATTACACAGTACGCAGGCAGGTGCCCCAATATTACACAGTACGCAGGCAGGTGCCCCCATTTTACACAGTGCGGCAGGCAGGTATCCCTATAGGCAGGTGTCCCCATTTTACACAGTGCGGCAGCGGCAGGCTGGTTTCAAGTTGAGGGGAAGGAAGGGGGAGAGGGGGGGGGGGAGAGAGAGAATACTTACGTCTTCCCGCTCTTCGGTCCCGCTGCCTCACGTCCCTCGCGCCGGCCGCCTCCTCCTTCATGCTTATCTCCTTCTCGCCTCTCCCGAGCGCTCCTGCTCGGGGGGTGGAGTTTCGCGGAATGACGCGTTTGCGTCGTGACGTCACGACGCAATGCGTCATTCCGCGAAACTCCGCCCCCGAGCAGGAGCGCTCGGGAGAGGCGCGAAGGAGTAACAAAGTGCCGCGGCGGGCGCCCCGTGCGGTTGCACGGCTCGCCTGCCGCTAGAAACGGCACTGACCGGTTGGATACTCCTCTGGGTGCATGAGAAATGGCTGTAAACAATCAGGTCACCTTCTCCTCCTAAATAAAACTTCAACATTCATTAGTACATATATAAGTTACAGTCATATTTTTCATATTTTTAATATTTTCTATAGTTTGTATGCTGGCCGTAACTGCTTCCACATCTACATATGGCGGTGTACTTGCATTCTCTTTTTTCCTTTTCTTCCTACTTGTTTATTGTTGCTACAAGTTCAAACAGTTCTTATATTTCCATTCTTGTCTTATATGACTTTGGTTAGACATACCACCTGCAATACCTTAGGATCAAACTCACCAACCCCTCTTGCTGCCACAGGTTTAAACACTTTGTATGTCTGACCCTTTGTTTTCTGGATTTTATCAGACATATCCTTATCCTTAAGTTCTGCAATACCTCTGGTTCAAAGCTGCCCACCTTAGGGAATGGTACCCTATCTTTGTCAGTCATACGTAACCATTGCAAAAAGCCTCCGTGTGTGAACCATACTTTTCACACATAATAAACCTTGCTGACCCTCTCGGTCGCAATTCTGACCTTCTCGGTCCCGAGTCTGACCTTCTCGGTCCCAACTCTTCTTCAGCCTGAACCCTAGCTACCAAACGCCTACTGCTTGTGCAATTGGATCCCATCGCGGACTTTTTGCCAATAAATGCAATCCCCAATGCACACCGCAAATAGACGGTGAAAGACACCTAGCGCTTTCACTTGCTCCTTTTCCGCTGAGTACCACGACTCACTCCAATAGTGAACACCACGTACCCAGTGAGGCCCTATTGGTTTCTATTTACTGGAAGTGTTAGGAGTGACTTACCTTTTCCAGTAAATATCTGCCGCTGGAGATTTTCCTGAGAGGGACCAGCGAAAACTCCCTATACACTTTTTTATACACAAATCACGCTTGCATATGCTCTATACAGCGCTAATGATACCGCGATATTATGCAAAAGCTCGTAAAAGGGGTATCAAGTTGCGCTATGTATTGCCCCCACAAACGCGTGGTCCAATCGCACAGCGTATATGTACTTGTTACCTATCTGCCGTACAACCATGGGTCAATGTACAAACTGTGACCCTCAGCTCGGAGCGTAACAAAAAACCTTTATACTTCAATACTACACACTGCACATTACGCTCCTCTGCAAATCTCCTGACGATTTGCGTATTAAACCTTATACTAACGTGAGTCAGCCGCCTCACGCCACCAAGCCTCCACTTACTTGATGTACCACACTACGGGATCCCGAATTCCCTGGGTTCAATATCCACTCACTCCTACATTTGCTCACTCAAATACACTTTGGTTTTTCTGTACAGAAAATTTTAATTCATTCAGATAGGCAGCTTTACCCCAGAGGCAATACAGTTTAAACAAAAGTTTTATACTAATCTGCTTTAGAAACCGGGTAGTTTTGTACTATTGTATTAAATGTCTACTATCCCACCTTTGAACTAAACGACACTATTGTGTAATTTGTACAAAACAAATCACACAGCTCTATAAATGTGAACAATACTAATAACTATTGCCCAGTAGACACAACTTGTCCTGTATAAACTTTTATGCAGACCTGCGTTTGTGTCTTTACGCTTACTTCCTTAAAATACTGTTATTTCAAATTTACCTATATAGCAATAAATGTATCCTATTTCACACAGATCTATAATGACTAGCAATAATCAATAATTTAAATGATATGATTCAGATTGGATAGCTATCTTGCAGAACATACACTGATATAAATATACACATAATTATAATAATATTATATATATGTACCATTCACTGGTCTCCTATGAGACACCTTAGCTCTTATTTGCATATCAAAGCTGTTTGCTTTACCACTGCTAAAAAAAAACAGTTACACAGGTTAATTTGCATTTTAATGGCTATCCTATAGCAAGCAGATTCTACAAGTCTTGGAAGGAAAAAGAGAAAACAAAAAACAAAACCCTTTCTTTACTTTTTCTATGTGTGTGCAATTTCTTACCCCAAGCCAAGCATTTATCTTACCATTTACTCTCACTAGGCCCAATTGAAACTATTTGTAATTGACTATGGCATGGGTTAAATAAATGCATTGGCAACTCATAAATGGTGTTTGATGTGACCAAGGAAACTGATTATTCTGAGCAGACTGAAAATCAGCTATTTAGAAAATGACCTTCCTAAAATGGCCACTGCTCCGCCCCCTTCCACATCCATGAGGTTTACACAAAATGATGGACAGGCCATGTGGTTAGTCCAAAATGGAGGACAGATCATGCGGCTTCCTTTGTCACAAAGAAATCACACATTATACAAGCACCAGAAGTTATTTTAGGCCTGATTTAAAAAAAATTATATCAAGGCTATGCAGCAACTTTTAAATGTACTTTTAACCCTACTTAACAGATAAACAATCCAATCTGAATCAAACACGATATGACTTATTTGAACTTTGTTTTGCAACAATAAAAATACATTTTAGCATCTTAAATATTAGGAGAAACGCATTGTCCCTTGAAATTTAATATCATTGGCTTACTGATATCACAACAATACATGTGGATGTTATTTTCATCAGCGTTGCGATGCGTCCATCGGAGCCGGTCGATTACAGCCGCGTTTGTAATGTACAGTGCATCATAAAGACCCTGATATCCCGGACGAGCTCCCATCTGTGAATGCCAAATTGCTTTCTCACAAATATTTAAAATGCCCGCTCTAATATATATTGCAGACGCCAGGCGCATCTTATTACCATATACGATAAAAGTGCGCTGTACATCGCAAAACACTGCATCCCATAAGAGAAAACAATACACTCACACATTATCTGCATTCCAAAGCTCATTGATGTATATATTTGTTATTAAAAGGATATGGATTCAATATATTACAATGTACAGTATACCTATAGTTACAACTCATACAGTAAGCAGTTAATACATACAGTTACATACAGTTACAGTTACATACAGTTACAGGCCAGCAATACAATACCATTCCCTCAATGCTTATGTCTCTCTCTCTCTCTGTAAAATTATGCTGGGACTCCATCTTACGCTGAGACCAAAACAGGAACTGGCCTCCTGTGTGATCAGCATTGTGTTATCTAGTTTTTTGGGGGAGGGACCTTACTCATTCATGATGAGTCACTAGTCTCTTTGTATATGCTAAACAGGTTCAGCCTTGGGGATGTCCAAAGGGCTGGCACGAGCATCCTGTCTACTACCTGTTTGGAATATCTATTGTTCTAATAAAAGTGATTTAACTTTAATACATTTAATCATAATTATTTGTTGCAATGTCCTACAACTTAATAACAAGTATCAAATGAATCTACACATTAATCTGCTTGCTTTAATACCAAATATGACAGGTGTATCTGGTTTCGTTCAAATAATACACATACATGACATTACTTCATTATATAATTTGAAATCATCATGATGTCTGGCGCTTGATATTATTATAATTATGTACTTCATGAAATAAGTGTCGAATCCATCTCTGTGGCATGTCCATGTAAATGCGTGTGTTACCATATATTGCTGTGCTCGCTGCGCGTATTTGCAAGTATAGCGACTTATGATGTGTAGAGTTTGAGTAATATTTTTGACTTCGACACATGGATCCAGCATCTCAGTTCTCGCAACTTTCTGAGGGTTACTATTATTAAAGGATCTGCAAGCGCAGCTGCATGTTTGCACACAGTTGCTGGGATCTGTGAAGCCGCCAGTGAGGGTCTCACTACATTTCCAGGCAGTGGCAGCATTAGCATATTTCCACATATCCACTGAGTATGGGATCACAACTGTAAATGCATTAACGTATATCTCTGAATCAGGTCTCACACGCAATAAGAAATTACAATGATCGGGTTAAAAGCACAATAATTCATAAATATTCCCCTATATCTTTGCACCAGTACAACAATTGCTATGGATGATTACATATAAAATATTTGTACTAACATGCTTCCGTGCCACATTATTTACATCTTTTTTAATGATATGTACATCACTATATGCATTGTGGTTTTAGCAGGCCAATCCTGTGAAACAGAACATTTCACATAATATTATCATGATAGGTAGCAGGTTTATTTGAGATTACTAGGTCCACAATACATGACTCAAACTGTATTATGTAAAGTCAGGTAATTCCAGACAAGACCAAGGGGCATATGTATCACAATCTGCATCTCAGATGTGAATGGAATGTGATTAATTTGCCCCAATTCATATTGCAATAATTGAATATATCATAAGGATGTATTAATTATCGCATGCAGGGATAGAGCTTGCAGGAAAGTTCCTGCCGCTGAAAAACATCCAAACAACATGATGCTGCCATCACCATGCTATACTGGTGATGAGCAGTGCCAGGTTTCCTCCAAACATGACGCCTGGCATTCACGCCAAAGAGTTCAATCTTTGTATCATCATACCAGAGAATTTTGTTTCTCATGGTCTGAGAGTCCTTCAGGTGCATTTAGGCAAACTCCATGCGGGCTGCCATGTGCTTTTTACTAAGGAGTGGCTTCCATCTGGCCACTCTACCATACAGGCCTGATTGGTGGATTGCTGCAGAGATGGTTGTCCTTCTGGAAGGTTCTTCTCTCTCCAAAGAGGAATGCTGTAGCTCTGACAGAGTGACCATCGGGTTCTTGGTCACCTCCCGGACTAGGACCCTTCTCCCCCGATCGCTCAGTTTAGACGGCCGGTTAGCTCTAGGAAGAGTCCTGGTGGTTCCAAACTTCTTCCATTTATAGGATGATGGAGGCCACTGTGCTCATTGGGACCTTCAAAGCAGCAGATATTTTTCTGGACCCTTCCGCAGATTTGTGTCTCGGAGGTCTACAGATAATTCCTTTGACTTCATGCTTTGTTTGTGCTCAGACATGCACTGTCAAGTGTGGGACCTTATATGGACATGTGTGTGCCTTTCCAAATCATGTCCAGTCAACTGAATTTCCACAGGAGGACTCAAATTAAGCTGTAGGAACATCTCAAGGATGATCAGTAGAAACAGGATGCACCTAAGCTCAATTTTGAGCTTCATGGCAAAGGATGTGAATACTTATGTACAACCTGATGGAGCTTGAGAGGTGCTGCAAAGATGAATGGGCGAAACTGCCCAAAGATATTCAAAGTCAGCAATTCCGACTTGTCAGAAAACATGTGGATCGGCGGAATAGCTGCGGATCCACGTGTTTTGTCGGAATTACGGCCATATCCGACGGGTTTTAGCCCCGTTTCTGACAATGTCAATCCGACTTTAAAAAAAAGTCGGATTGGCATTTTTTCGGGAACGGACAAATCCGATAGGATTTTGCGCTCATTGAATACTGCATTGTCAGATTCTTTCCGTCGAAAGGATCCGACAAGCATTGAATACACCCATATTCATGCTTCTAAAATGGCGCTTTAGTACAATAAACATAAAGATTTTAGCTGCAAGTTATATGGCCACATCAAAGTGACCATCTAGTGGTCACTTTAAGAACTTCTCTCAACTCTACTTCAGGGCAGCTGGATAACAAACAAGCCTCTTTAGTTTATCCCTGCGACTGATGGCACCATAGGATGGATCAGTGCTCGAAGTGGGCCAGTATGCACCAGTATGGCATACCCGCACTTCGAGCACTGAAGACCCCCGCCACCTTTCAAATTCTGCACTGTTTAAGCTCTGGAACCTGCAGCCAATCCGCTCCTGGTTGGCTGCTGGTCCATGGCAGTTTTCAAATGGTGGCGTCATACAGACCAAAGGCCACCTTCACACCGCTGCTGCACTGGGCCTTCCTCGCCGCTGCCTCCTGCTTACTCCTCCGCACCATTGCTTCCCAGGGCCTTCTCCTCACCGCCGCTGCCCACGGCCTCCTCTGCACCGCAGCTGCCCAGGGCCTTCTCCGCACTGACCGCCCAGGGCCTTCTCCGCACTGACCGCCCAGGGCCTTATCCTCCCCACTGCCGCCGACTACAGCCTCTGCACCGCTGCCGACCACAGCGCCCTCTGCTGCTCATTAGGTACAGTTACCCTACTTCCCTTTGTCACTCTTTCTGTCACTGCTGTCACTCTCCCTGTCACTCTCTCTGTCACTCTCCCTGTCCCTGCTGTCACACTCCCTGTCCCTGCTTTCACTCTCTCTGTCACTGTACCTGCTGTCACTCTCCCTGTCACTCTCTCTGTCTCTGCTGTCACTCTCTCTGTCCCTGCTGTCATTTTCTCTGTCACTGTCCCTGCTGTCACTCTCCCTGTCACTCTCCCTACTGTCACTCTCTGTGTGACACAATGTGAATTTTGGATCATACCGTGTTGCATAATGTGAATTGTGGATCATATTGTGGGCATAATGTGAATTTTGGATCATACTGTGTGGCGTAATGTGCATTGTGGATCATACTATGTTGCATAATGTGAATTGTGGATCATACTGTGTGACATAATGTGAAGTTTGGATCATACTGTGTGGCGTAATGTGAATTTTGGCTCATTCCATGGGAATTTTGACTCATTCAGTGTGGCATAATGTGTAAGGGGCACCAGTACTAGATAGTATAAGGACCTACTATTGTGGTGCATAATGTGTATAAAGGGTATATGGTGCTGTACACTGCACTTAAGGACTTGCCCCTGTTTCAGTGGCCACACCCCTTTTTCCCAGAGCGCATAATTACAAGCTTCACTTTTCCATACCCCCACTTCAAAATTTCCACTTGGACCACTGGGATGGATTAAATCCTAATTTTATTCCCTGGCTGCCAACAATATGTTGCCCCTCCCCCTAGTCCTGGTGCTCTAGGCTGCAGCCTAATCAGCCTAATGGTGATCAGGCACTGTTTTAATTACCATTTATGCAGTACACACTAGACAGTATGGCCGATATATCTTTATGATCTGCGCTAGATTGAGATATCGAATTATATATTGTCTAATGTGTACCCAGCTTTATCAGATTATATATCTTCTAATGTATACCCAGCTTTATCAGACTATATATCTTCTAATGTGTACCCAGCTTTATCAGATTATATATCTTCTAATGTGTACCCAGCTTTATCGGCTTATATCTCGTCTAATGTGTACCCACCTTTAGGACAGGATGTGGGTTTCTGGTGGTGCGCCTCTGAGTATTGTATATTATAATGGTAGCAAGGAAACAGCTTGAAAGTTGGAACAGTACTCAGCGGGATTGAGGGCACTCTTGAGGAGGTTCATGATGAAAGTAGTAAATAAAATATAATTCCTGTTAGGTATGTCTTAAAAATATATCAGGCTGTATAATAGGTTATCACATACATACAATTAACACAGAAGTGTAAGAAAACATAGACATACTGTACTGTAAAGTGATATTTCATATAAGAAAAAAAAATTATGGGGGGGGTGATTAGTTCCACACTAGTAGACTGTATTGTCAACAGTTAGACCAGGTAAAGACAAAATATTGATAAGAAAAATGTACATAGAAATGACAGTGACACAACATACATAACACACCTTCACTTTTTTTAAACGTTTTATTGTACAGATGTTTGATACATGTTAGAAACATTATGGTGGCAGAAGTAAATCACACCCAGAATCCGATACTTCAAAGTGTAAATAAAGAGAAGTGAGTATAACAAACAGCAAATGCAGGGGGTGGGGGTTACCCGTTACCCGGAAACCACCCTTCACCACAGCCTGGCCAGTTGCCACAACATGCAATATAAAGGTTGGAATAGAGCTACTGCACATGCCCAGTGGAAGAAGATTTTACTACTAAGTCTGCTGTGTGTGTGTGTCTGTGGATCTGAGTACTTAATAATCGCACCAGAGAAAGAATCTGGTAAGTGGCTTACCATGATCATTAGGCCTGCATATGTCTGAAGAACTGTATTACATACACTGCACTTTGTTTGGGGGCAGACTATAGCTTGTTACATGCTAATTATGAATCCTTCCAGTGGCGGTTCTTGCCACGGGCAAGCGGTACTTTTGCCCGGGGCGCCGCCTTCCGGAGGGCGCCGGCGCCATCCGGAGGGCGCCGCACCAGGGCAAGATCCGCCACTGTGCCCCCCGTAGTGCCCTACTGTGCCCCCCCCGCTTTGAAGGGAACCAGACGCGTAGCGTCTAGTTTCCCTTCATGGAGAGGACCTTAGTTGTGCGGTGCGCGATGACGTCATCGCGCACCACACAGCAAAGGTCCTCTCCATGAAGGGAAACTAGACGCTACGGTCTAGTTTCCCTTCGTCTAGAGGACCTTTGCTGTGCGATGCGCGATGACGTCATCGCGCACCGCACAGCATAGTGGCACAGACACTAGGGGTCATAATTGACCTCTAGTGTCTATGCTGTTCTATGGGAGAGACGTAATAACGTCTCTCCCATAGATCGAAGAGAACAGAAGAGAGGAGGAGAGGAGAAGAGCGGCGCCGCCGGCGGAGGGGGTCTGGATCAGGAACGGGGATGGTAAGTATACTTTTTATTTATTTTTATTTTTTCTTTCAGCGCACTGACCACGCCCCCAATCGAAGCCACGCCCCCATATTTTGCCCGGGGCGCCAGAAATCATAGAACCGGCCCTGCATCCTTCATAGGCTAGCGACAATCGCTCTGAAATCAAACATTTAGAAAACCCCTCCAGAAATCCTGCGGTTGCCCTGGGAGGAGAGAGTGGTATAAAGGGGGAGAGGGGTCACCTCAAAAGATGGAACAAGTAGTGCATGGATAGGTCAGCAGGTTTGAGGGGTAAGGAGCATGACCAGTAAAGGAGGAAAAGTCTGTGAAAAAGGCCTCTAGGGGGGGGGGGGGGGATATACGAGGGATTGAGGATAAGGCTGTGTGTTGGCTGGGACGTACTGGCCATAGTGCTCACCAGCAGGGCCTTCTTAACAGCAGTGTGGGCCCCTGGGCACAGCAATGCACTGGGGCCCCTACCCATCCTCCAGCGGTAGGGGTGGGGGATGCTGTCAGGGGCAGCTTTGTTCTATCTTCCACTCAGCATGTAGGACCTGGAGCAGTAATTTCTGCTAATTACTCCTTTACTGCACAGATGGGGAGGGAGAACACTAAATTGTAGAAGGAGGCATTGGGCTGAATGAAGGGGCCCCAGTACATAACTTCCAGGCTGGTATGGGGTGTTTAATACGTAGGGGAGGGGTCAATAGTGGAGTGGGCTTATTATTCATCATTTCCTGGTGGGAGGGCAGCTTGCTTGACTGCAGATATCTCAAGTTCCTGAAAAAATATTTCTTAGCTTTGAATGGGATATGAATTTAGAGAGCCTCACCTTTCAGAAGGTACTGGGGACTTGGGGATCAGAGGTCAGGAGCCAGAGCAATTCACCAATGAATATATAAAACTGCATATTAGGCATGTGGAGCTGGAGCAGGGACCAGCTGCTTGAAGGCTGATATCTCTGGTTCTGGGCATAGTAGAGACCAGCAGCCAGTGTCCACCAAAAGTGGAGATTCCCGGCTTTTGGAGTATACCCTCAGAAAAACTTTAAGTCAGGCAGAGCCCTAGAGATCTGGCTGGGAAGAGCAAATAACAGGTTTTTATCGGGACCACTGCTTTGAAGTCGCTTATCTCCGGTTCCCTAGGGCCGATTTTCAAAAATCTGGTACCCCTGGAAAGAGGGCACTCTCATCTATCAGCCTACGGCTCTTATACTCCTGGAGCCCTTGGGCAAGTGCCCATTGAGCCCATACGAAAAGATGGCCCTGCTCAACAGGAAGATTTCTGGTAGGCCGACGTGTCTGTGGGGCCTGTTTTATGTGTTGTTATGTGGCCCCACCCCCCAAATGACAGGCAGCCCACTGCACTCAGTACACTGCTTTATCCCTATAAATTCTGTTATTCCAGCTCTGCAGTACAGCAGCTCTGCTATCCAGTGATGCTGCCATGGCAACACAGTACTTTATACCTCTTGTGCTGCCCATGTTGGGCCACTACAAAGTTTACAGGGTCACTTTTAGTTCCCAATCTGCTCCTGGTCTCAGACACAACTGCAGCAAAAGATGCAAGGAAAGTCGTAATTGCATACAATCAGGCCCAATGAGGAGGGATCCCGCTCCCCTCAACAGACCCCACCCCCTCATCAGACTGCAACCCCATTAGGACTGCTTCCACAAATTTCCCGGGCTGGTTTTCCACCCCAATCCACCCCTGTGTGTGGGAGATTTCTCTGGGAAAGTAACCAAGAGGTCCAGATCAGGCCCAAAGAGGTGTGGTTATCATGAAGTTGATAACTTATTTGTTCCATGTAGGCGATGAACCAGACATGTGATATAAAGGCGGAAGTGCAAGGTGGATCTGGACGCTCCAGAACTTAGCTATAAGACATTTGGCTGCAGATAAAATGTATGAGGCCAATTTTGCAGAAGGTTTATAACAGATTCCTCAATGGGGTAGTATAACCGAAAAAACCCCAGAGGTTTTTATTCACTGGAAAAGGAAGCTGATAGGACAGGAGATCTCGGACTCCATCTCACACAACCTCAACTTTAGATTCACACACTTAAATATATTATGTAAGATGTACCTCTGGCATGTTGGCATGAGATAAAGGTAGGTACCACGTATATATATATATGAATTTGCGCAGCTTAGCCAGTGATGGAACACGTAAGTGGTGGGTTCATAATATGCCACACGGCAGTAGGTAATGGGAATTGGCAGTGGGTTATGGGAAGAGGCAGAGGTTGTCAGGGAGAGGCAGTAGGTAATTGGCAGAGGATAGAAAGTTTGTGACTGCGCACCGAGTATACCTGTTCGGGCTAGCTGCAGCACTTAGGTGACTAACCTATAAACAGTAATTGGTGATTAAATGCTGCGCTCGGCCCTATTCGTTGTGTGGGTGTCTCCTATATATACAATAGGAAAATGGCCAATGTGTAGAAATATGGACCTTGCACAATATATGTAGTAAATCTTTACTGATCAATTCAAAAAGTAATTAATGACATAGATCTTCCAAACAAATGAGAAATATAAGTAACGTAAGGATTAAATGCAGTTAATCCTACAAATAAATTAAAAGTAAAGTAAATTAGAGTATAATGTCCCGCAACAAGTGATATTAACCTCCTGGTCAACACGGTAATGTGAGCGGTACCTGACCCTTGGTGAGTGACCAAAGAGACAAAAAGACTCCCAGAGGAAGGCCCCTAGTGTTTGGAAGATCTATGTCATTAAGTACTTTTTGAATTGTTCAGTAAAGATTTATTACATATATTGTGCAAGGTCCATATTTCTACACATTGGCCATTTTCCTATTGTATATATAGGAGACACCCACACAACGAATAGGGCCGAGCGCAGCATTTAATCACCAATTGGCAGAGGATGATAAGGGAAGGCAGTGGGTGACAGTGAGACAGTGGATGGCAGGCAGTGGGTAACATGGAGAGGCAGTGGGTGATGGCTAGAGGTTAACAGGTAGAGGCAGGGTGACAGGGAGAGGCAGTGGGTGATGGGGAAAGGATGAGGGAGACAGGCAGTGGGTGACATATAAATTGTAATTTTCTTACCTGGATCCATGGTAGACCTGCAGCTCTTACTTAGATTTTCACGCTGCGGATGGTCACAAGATTGTTACGTCATATCCCCGCTACCCATAGTAAAAGAGAAGGCAGACTGACAGAGAGTAAAGAAGAGCAAGGGAGAGATAAGGGGAGGAGCACTGGCGTATTTAGAATGGGTGCAGTGTGTGTAGTGCAGACGGGATCCAGGAGGGGCGCACACTGCACACCCTGCACCCATTATTTTTAATAGCCTTCGGTGTGCCGTTGCGCAGCAGCAGCGCTGCAGAAGTCACTGGGAAAATGGCCGCTGTGCCACTTTCCCGGAGATCTGCACATGCACTGTAGACTCTGGGACAGTGCTATGGAACCCTAGTACCCAAAGCTAAGCACTGCTGGCTAGAGAGGAGGGTGCCCAGACGGAGCCTGCACACAGGTCCCCTCTAGAAACACCCCCGGGGAGGCGGGAGGAAAGGTGAGGGCCTAGTAGGAACCCTAGAACACTAATACAGGACTGGGAGAGTCACTGCAGTGTAATGTGCACACATTTAGCAGCACAGTGTATCTGCTTACATATTTAACAGACAACATGACTTTCTAGTGTGTCTGCAGCAGATGGCCATCTGGCATGTCATTAGCTGTGTGGACTTAATTTCCCAGCATGCTCTGCGGGTGCATGTTGCCTGCCAGTGTGTAGTGTGATTCGAGAGGAGGGGTACCCTCTCACTTCCTCCTCCTCTCCTCCGGCCGAATTAGGCAAGATCCTTTTTTTTTGTTACTGCCCGTGGCTCGCAATGACATACTATAATGAGTCAGTCTGACTCATAATATGGATGGCTGCAGGCCATGGTGCAATATGATGGCTGCAGGCCCTGGTGCTATGCACCGGCTGCACCAGTAGAACTGCCTCTGAGCTTAGCTATGACTAGTATAAACTAAGATGCTCTTGTTGAAGACTGTGTCAAGTACTAAAGTAATTGAGAGTTTACTTATTACTACACCATGGACAGTGTTTCTTTTGTGAGTATCTACTGGAATCCTGAGCCTGGAGAAACAACTTGCAGAGTGCTTCGCTTATAACAACCCCCTTTCCCAGAACTACTATTGTTCTCTAGTAAGTGCGGGCTCAATATCACAGTCACATATATTTATAGGGAACAGGACACTTCATACTTACTGATTGACAAAAGAAACTAAATGCACAACTAAGGGGCCGATTCAGAGATGGACGCAGCCACGTGTCTGTACGCATTGGTAGCGTCATCTGGTCTGCGCAAGTGCACTGGCTACAGTGCGTTTGCGCGACCCTTCTTGTGGCGGCATTCTGAAAGAAGGCGACTGCAAGATGATTATGCTCTGAAAAATGGGGCGGGCCATCTGCCAATGCAGCTGGGCAGTGCTGGCAGGGGTCGCCTTCTAATCGAATGCATCCGCAATTAAATTGCGGACGCATCATGAGGCAGTGCCACACACATGCTGGGTGGCCTTGCCCTTTACTGGGTGGCCCCCAGTATGTGAGGAGATGGACGTAGATCTTGCTACCCCCTAAATGCATATTCACCCTAAATGCACTAGGTGAATATGCCAACTAAACAGGAATGCTAAAATTGTACAAGTTTGCAGCATAGCATAGACAAGGTCACTGTAGAGAAATGCTGACAGGTAACAGGTTTTCTGCATATCATAGATAATTGCAAACTTCCAAATAGTACAGGTAGTTTGCACCAGGTACGTGCGGTGAGGTAAATAGCTCAGGAGGCACTGGCTAGTACCAGAGACAGATTTACACACAATATATGAGCCAAAGGGTTCATTTGGGCATTAAACACAGGTGCAGCAGTTTACACTACAGGAAATTTGGTGAGTTTTGATTAGAGATTTGCAGAAAAGATAGGTAGCCATAGACTTTTTACTTCAGAGTTTTAACTATAAAAATTATTACAATAATACAAAAAAGATATTTTTGATATATTCTTTGTATTTTTCATATACTTTATAAAGTAAAAACTCTGGCTTATATGTTAGTATGACAGGAAAGGCTCTGCCTTCCCTGCCTCACTCCACTGCACGTCACTGGTTTGCACAGTGGAGTAATTTAACAGGCAACAGGTTTTGACATAGCAAAGATAAATGCACCATATAGAAATGCTCTCTAGATCTCACAGTAAAGAGTAGCTTGCCAGATCTTTTAGACATCACAGATTATTTGCATTATGGAAACTTACTGGAAAGGCTCTGGCCTACTAAATATCACTGGCAATGGAACTGTAGAGAGACGCTGAGCAGGTCTTCTGCATAGCTGAGAATGATAACACATTGGAGAAATAATGACATATCTTTTAAAAAGCACATATAAATTAACTCTACTGAGCCAAACAGAGCAGGTATGCATGTAAATGCCAGGACTGACAAAATCAGACTAATTACAACTCACAAATGAGTGTGAGAGGGAAACTTTTAAAAAGACTGAACAACCAATGAACACAAGTCCAAAAACCAGCAAGGCTCTGAACTCAACTGCAGGAATAAAGCAGGATGACTACTGATCTGCACACCTAACTGATTGACAGGAGACTGATAGAAGCTACTAGAGCTACGTTCAGCAGGATCTGCTGAACTGTGCTTCTTTAAGATTATAACACTTTCAAACGGAACTACCAGCATGTTATGAAACAGTAGTAGTTTGTTACTGCATCACAACCCTGAGAGAGTTTGTGAACAAATTGAGTCAATGGATGTACTTGATTAGTCAAATATTGAGCCGAACTAAGTTTCTGAGAGTTCAAATTTTCAAAAAAAAGTAGTGGTAGGTATAATGTTATGTGTGCTTACTGTAATCCTAAACCTGCAGAACCAATTTGCCATGTGCTTCACCTATAAATAATCCCTTTCCCGTGATTACTATAATTCACTGGTATTTGGCTACCACCAGGACTTAAACTCCAAGTAGTGAAGCTTCAAGATCACAGACACATATATATTTAAAGAAAACAGGACACTTTAAACTTAATAAATAGCATAATAAACTAAAAGCACTAGCTAAATATACCATAAAACTGACTCTAAGAACTTAATGTACTAGCTAAATATGGCATCTAAATTGGAATGCTAAAACTATACAGGTTTTCTTCATAGCACAGATAATTTCACTAATGCTGATAGATAATGGATTTTATGCATAACACAGATAATAGCAAACTTTCAAATAGCACAGGTAGTTTGCACAGTAATGCTCACATATGCAGCAGATTATCAGCATAGCATCTATCTTCACTATACATAAACACTGATAGGTAACAGGTTTTTTTGCATAGCACTGATAATTGCAATCTTCCAAATCATAGAGTACAGACACCTCCACTGAATAGAAATGCCATGCAAATCTCCCGAATAGCACAGGTGATTCACACAGTAAAGAGAGCCTGGGCAGATCTTTTAAATAGAACAGATGAGATGTACTGTAGAGACATACTGGCAGGGCCCCTGAATAATACAGATAATATAACTGTATAGAGACGCTCTAGGTCTTCTTAATTGCTCAGATTTAAAACACTGTGGATAAATACTACCAGCACAGATTAATGAGCTAAACTGAAGAGAATAGAGCAGGTATCCAAGCACCAGGACTGACAAAATCAGACTGATTACAACCCACAAAGGAGTGAGAAAAGCTAACAGTTATTTAACACAGGTTCAGAGACCAACAATGGGGGTAATTCCAAGTTGATCGCAGCAGGAATTTTTTTAGCAGTTGGGCAAAACCATGTGCACTGCAGGGGAGGCAGATATAACATGTGCAGAGAGAATTAGATTTGGGTGGGTTATTTTGTTTCTGTGCAGGGTAAATACTGCCTGCTTTATTTTTACATTGCAATTTAGATTGCAGATTGAACACACCCCACCCAAATCTAACTCTCTCTGCACATGTTATATCTGCCTCCCCTGCAGTGCACATGGTTTTGCCCAACTGCTAAAAAATTTCCTGCTGCGATCAACTTGGAATTACCCCCAGTGCTCTGAACTCAGCTGCTGCATCAAGCATGATGACTCCTGGTCTGCGCATCTTACTGGTTGCCAGGAGACTGCTTGAAGCCACTTAAACTAACCTCAGTAGGAGCTGCCACTGAACCATGCTTTTACTGCCAATACACTGGAGATCTGGATCCTGTGTTTTTGGTCATATGCTTGTCTCGCTGTTCTGCAGGTCCCTGGTCATTGCTGCTCCTTCAAGGTGTTGGTGGTATTGAGGGGTGGGATTTGTGCGGTACTAAGCTGCTATGTAGGGCAGTGTCTGTCTACTTCCATGACTTCAGAATTATTTAGTTGGGGAGAAGTTGACTGGTCTGATGAAAATGTTGGATCGTTAAATGAAAGTTGGCCTAGTGTACAGTGGGCCTAATTCAGAGTTGATCGCAGCAGCAAATTTGTTAGCAGTTGCCCAACTGCTAAAAACAGAGAGTGAGGTAGGGAGATGAGGTGGGGGTGGCCAGAGGAGGGATTTGAGAATGGCAAAGAGGTGTCAGGGGTTCAAAGACTGGGAGGAGATGAGGTTCTTGAAGTATGACTGTTTAGTGAAGAAAAGGGCAGCACTGAAGAAAGACAGCATAAGTTTGAAATGGAGGAAGTCTGTCTTTGAGTGTGATTTCCTCCACGTCGCACGGCAGTACATGAGCATTTATGCAGATATCTGGTGCATTTGGTGTGCCAGGGTTGAGCTTTTGATCTGGGGTGAATAGTGGACGGTGGAGTGAGAGTCAAGAGGAGAGATAAAGGAAGCATTGTATTGGGAAGTAGTTTGTTCAGGGCACGTGAGTTGAGCAGGGAGGATAGGGAAGTGGTATTGAACTGGCTAGGTTGGTTTCCGGGATTGAACTGGATAATGCTGGTTACCGGATTTCAGCTAGATATGCTGGTTACCAGGATTGATTTGGATAATGGTGGTTACCAGGATTGAACCGATATTGCCTGTTACTGGGAATTAACTGGATAATGCTGGTTACCAAGATTGAACCGATATTGCTGGTTACCGGGATTGAACCGGAATTAATGCGGGTAACTGGGATAGAACTGATATTGCTGCTTATTGGGATTGAATCAGATAACAGGAGCCAGGAGCGCTGGAGATGGATACTGCACTGATAGTCACAATGCTGGAGTAATAGCAGTAATAAGCTGACAGCTAACTACCGGGTACTGACAATAAAGCACTGGCACCAGCTGATCGCAAGGAAGTTCCTTAAATACCCGTGGGCTGTTGGGATTTGGCTGCTGCAGTTCTCAGGGAAGTTTCTGATCTGATGATCTGACCACTGGTGGTGCAGTGACTAGCTGAACCAATCTAAATTGGCGGCCCCCAAACAGTTAAGCTGGTGGAAGATGCTGTCCATGAATGCCACGATTCCCTCTGACCCCTCGGGAGTGGAAGAAGCTCCAACTGCAGCCGACAGGGTAGAGTGCAGGAGAGTACCTGGAACAGGGTGGACCGGCAGTGGAGAGACATTACCACGTTTCCGGGAACCAGAGCAGGACAGGTGAGAAAGCATGTGGCTGGGGAGACCCGGTCACTGCTGCTTAATGACAGTACCCCCTTTTTAGGAATGGCTTCTGGATGCTTCTTTGCCTTGTGCGGAAACTTGGCATTGAAACTTTTGAACAGCTGATGGGCGTGAACATCTTTTAAAAAGTAACTAGGTTGAAACTGTGTATGTCGACCACTATTGGTCGACAGTAGCTGGGTCAACAGGGTTTCTAGGTCGACAGGGTCTCTGTTAGGCGCCGGGGTCCGCTCGTCGGTGCGGCCCGGCGCCTAGCAACCAGGGACGCCGTGCGCGTACAGCCGCCGGCTCCCTGGCAACGCTAGACGCTGGGCGCACGGAGCCGCATGGACCCCAGCAACGGGGACGCCACTGGCGGACCGCGTTCCCCGTTGCTGGGTCCATTTAAATTAATAAGGGCACCTGTTTCCTGGCCGTGCAGCAAGGCAGCTGCACGGCATTTAGTCCAATCAGCCTCTAAACAGCTGATTGGAGGACTCCCTGTTAAGTACACTCCCAGGGCTTCTCACAGACGCCGGTAATAGCTTCCTGCATGCTGTATCTGTTTGCTGAGAGTGTTTCCAGTCCTGCTGTACCCGGTCGTTCCTGTCCTCAGTTGTCCTGTACTCGGAAGTTGTCATCTGTTCCTGGAGTCCTGACTGAGCACCTTTAAACATCCAGTGGTGTTCGTGAGTCACGGCGTAGCTGTGTGTTGCGGCTTGGCCGCTTTATTACTTATTATTTATTATTTGTGTTTCGGAGCTTTTGCGGAGGATTCCGCTCCCACAGATCCACTCTGGTATCCAGCGGTGCTGGGTAGGAGTAACGGACTAGTGGATTTTGGTTGTCCTTTTATCTGGCGGTTTTTCCGCGCATACTTCTGGTTTGGTTAGTTAGCTTGTTGCCCCTGGCCTGTTGTCAGTCAGAGGTCCTCTTGTCATCATCCTGCCTCGGATTTCCCTTTGTCTCTCACTAAGACCGGGGGGCACCGGAGTTGGGCAGACATAATCCGCCTTTCAAACGTGGCTGCCAGGGGCTCAAGAAACCATAGTCTCGCAAGGGATTTCCGATAGCACGGGTGAGACAATAGAGTTAGGGCGCCAGGGGCAACTAGTCTTTCCAGCTCCCGTAACCAGCATTCCCTTCCAGTACTCTGGCCATTGCCATGAGATCTCCTCCGGTCAGGAGTACTGGAATCATAACAGTCTCTAGGTTGACATGTTCTAGGTCAACAGGTCAAAAGGTCGACGTGAGTTTTTCACAATTTTTTTTTCTTTTTTTGAACATTTTCATACTTAACGATCCACGTGGACTACAATTGGGAATGGTAAACTTGCCCAAAGCATGGCGAGTGAACACGGTGCACTAATTGGGGTTCCCGGTCACTCTATGAAGAAAACGACACAAAAATAATAATAAAAAACTCATGTCAACGTTTTGACCTGTCGACCTAGAACATGTTGACCTAGAGACCCTGTCGACCTAGCATCCCTGTCGACCTAGTTACTGTTGACCAATAGTGGTCGACCTAGACACTTCAACCTAGTTACTATCTACCTTCCATACCACACCTAACAGGTCCATATCCTCCTGAGTCAATAGTTATTTAAGCTTGCCATAATGGAAGCGAGAATCCAGAATCTTGTCAATCTCAAATTGAACTCCTCGCTGAGTTATAACTGTAGGACCCATTGAGATGTGGGTCAACGGTCTGAATGTAATGGATAAGAGGACCCACAGGAGCTTGATGAGCAACTTTATGTTGAGCACATTTCACTCAGGAAGCAATGAAAGCCTGAATGTCTATTCTCATGGTATGTGGTTAGCATACTGATCATTGGGATCCTGGCGGTCACAATACAGACGCTGGGATCCCAATGGGGGCACCATAGCGCCACCAGTATACCGTCGTACTAGGTGATTCTCCCTCTATTGGTGTCCCATAGAGGGAGAATAGAACCTGTGGCGAGCAAACTGAGCCCACAGCATGGCAAGCGCAGCGAGACCGCAAGGGGCTTACTTGCGCTCACCCCCCTGCCGGCATTCCATTGCTCGTGATGCCGATGTTGGTATACTGACATTCGCCATCCTGGGCAGAGGTTGAGCATACCGAACCCTCATGGACAGCCACCAGTACGACCTTTTAATGAATTCTAGCGTCTTCTGTACTCCAACATGACCTGACAATTGGGAAGCATGACACACATTGGATAAACTTTTTTCATAGTCTGGACCTACAAAGATTCTTCCCGGCGGAGGAGCTGCAGTCACTTTGGTGTAGGCAAATGCAGTAGGATTAAGTATTTGATAAAGTTCCTAAAATTATTATTCTTCTTACAACAAAGAGTGGGACAGGGCATCAGCTTTCCCGTTTTTGAATCTTGGGCAGTAAGTTAATTTGAAAGAAGTGGGAAAATAATAAAACCCATTGGACTTGTCTGAGAGACTGACATTGTATGGTCTCCAGGAAAAGGAGAATTTAATGATCTGCAAACACTGTACTGGGAAACTGAGCTCCCTTTAAAAGGCAGCATCATTTCTCAAATGCCAGCTTTATGGCAAGAAGTTCTTTTTCCCCAACTGGGTAGTTCTTCTTAGCCGAAGAGAAATTCCTAGAAAAGAATCCGCAGGGATGAAGCTTGATATCAGTGGACTTTGTGAAAGAACCACTCCATCTCCCTCAGTATATGCATCTACCTCCACAACAAGAGGATATTACACATCTGGCTGCCGAAGAACAGATGCAGAGATAAATGCTTGCTTGAGAAGTTGAAAAGTCAACTTTGCTTATGGAGACCATTGGGCTGGGTTGGCACCTTTCTGTTTAAGGGCGGTTATGAGAGCTAACAAAGTAGAAAAACCATGGATGAACTTTAGGTAGTTGTTAGCAAACGAAATGAATCTTTGTGTTGCTTTTAATGATGAGGGTTCGGACCAAGATGAGATTGCCTTTACTTTCTCAGGATCTATTTGAAGACTTGACCCAGAAATATAGCCCAAGAATGCAATGGATGGTAGAAGATGTAGTTCTTAAGTTTGCAAAATAAATAATTAGTTCTCAACGGCTGAAGAACCTCTTTATCCTGTCTACGATGTGACTGAAGGTCACGAGAGAAGATGAGACTATTATCTAGGTAGACAATGACAGAGTGATAGAGCAGGTCTCGGAAAAGTTTGTTGATGAAATATTGGAACACTGCGGGTGCATTTCTGCGAGCAAAGGGCATCATTAAGGACTCACAGTGTCCATCTCTTGTATTGAATGTAGTTTTCTATTCATCTCCTTCTCGTATTTGAATTCGATTATAAACACCCCTGAAGTCAAGTTTAGTAAAGATGGTAGAAACCTTGACACGATCAACGAGCTCAGTAATAAGAGATAGTGGATAGCAGTTTTTGACTGTTCTATCATTAAGACCACGGTAGTCAATGCATGGATGGAGCCCACCTTCTTTTTTTAACGAAAAAGAAGCCTGCTCCCGTGGGTGAAGAGAATTTACAAATAAATCCCTTCTCAATATCTCCTTAATATAAGTGGACATAGCGGCAGTCTCTGGAACAGAAAGTGGGTAGATTTGTCCCCGAGGAGGAGTTGTACCAGTAACTAAGTCTATCAGACAATCCCACTTTTCATGGGGTGGTAGCTTGTCAGTCTGCCCTTTGCTGAAAACATCCAAGTATTGATGGTACTACAAGGTTCAGAGGACCTAAGAGGAACCACTTTCTGGAGACAGGTAGAGGTACAGGTTTTACCCCAGGATAGAATTAACATATTCATCCAGTCCATCTGAGGATTGTGAATTTGCAACCACGGCAGCCCAAGAGTGACCGGATGGTACGCCTTTGGCATAACAAGGAAGGAGATCCATTCTGAATGCAAAGCACTGACAACAAAAGCTTCAGTGAAATTTTGATGTTTGCTCACATATTCGGCAGAAATTAAGTTCTCTGCTGCCCCAGAGTTCAAAAGAGCTGGAACGGTGTCTGATTAAAAGAAACTGTGATGATGGAGTCAGTTTTTGTAGAGAGTGACTCAGTACTCCTAATCTCGTTTAGAGAATGGTTGTCAAACTTGTTCAGTGTCGACAAATGAAGTTGAGATGTGGGAGGATAATTTACTGAAGGAATAGGAGCTCAAGGAGTTGAAAATGCCATCCTTCAATTGCTGTTGAGTTGCCTCTAGACTCTTCAGATGAGCTGCAGTGGTCTTCAGAAGGTCAGTGTTCATTCCTGCATTGCCTGCCGAATCGGGAGGCAATCATGAGACCACCAGTTAGGATCCCAGTGGTCACAATGCTGATGCCGAAATCCCGACAGGTGGAAAATGCTGCAGCTAGAATACCAGCGCCACAGGATTTTCTCCCTCTATGGGTGTCCCCGACATGTGGCGAGTGTAGCAGGCCTGCAAGGGGCTTTCTAGCGCTCGCCCTGCTGCCGGCATACTGGTGGCCGGGATCCTGCTGTCGGAAACATGACAGCCGGGATCCCGGCCATCAGTAAATTGGTATGTATGTATGAATCTAAATGGCCAGTGCTTACTGTAATGGATGTGTTTGGCTGTGGACCTGGACTAAAGGTTCTGGACAGAAGCTGGGAGGTCTGATATAAATCTTCCTCATGCAACCGAGAGGAATAGGTGCAGATTAATTAGGATAGGCAGAGCTGTTTAAGATAAATAACTTGGCAGTAGACACACAGACACAACAGTTTCAATATCCTCAGACTCTTGCTTAACTGGATTTGTGAAACTCTGGACTAGAGCTTTACCATACGTTTGCTGTTAGCAAACGAGGGAACTGAACTGATAGACATTATTGCACTGGTATTGCTGTTTTCTGGGATTGAACCGGATATGCTGGTTACTGGCATTGAACGGTTTGTTCTGGATATGCTGTTTACCGGGATTGAACCAGATTTGCTGGTTTACTGGAATTGAACTGATATTTCTGGTTACCGGGATTGAGTCAATACTGCTGGTTACCAGGGCTGAACCGAATAACAGGAGCTACGAGCGCTGGAGGTGGATACTGCATTGACAGTCAATATGATGGAGTAACTGCAGTAATAAGCTGACAGCTAATCACAGGGTACTGACAACAAAGCACTGGCACCAGCTGACTGCCAGGAAGTTCCTTAAATACCCTTGGACTGCTGCAGTTCTCAGTGAAGTATCTAAACTGACCATTGGTGGTGCAGTGACCAGCTGACCTGATCCAAGATGGCAGTGCGAATCAGCTGGTGCCAGTGGGAGGTGCTGCCAATGAGTGCCATGACCCCTGCAGACCCCATAGGAGAGGAGGAAGCTCCAACTGCAGCTGACAGGGAAGAGTGCAGGAGAGGACCAGGAGCAGGGTGGACTGCCAGCAGAGAGACATTACCATGGTGCCAGGAACTGGAGCAGGACAGATGAGAGAGTGTGCAGCAGGGAAGACCCTGCCGCTGCTTAGTGACAACTACATCAGTACATTACATCCCCCTACACGCAGCACTACATCACTACACTACTTCCCTCTTTACGCCACACAGTACATCACTACGCTACATCCCCCCTACATGCTGCACTACATCACTACACTACAACCACCCTATATGCCATACTACATCACTATATTACAATCCCCTATATGCCATACTACAGCACAACACTACATTACCCCTACACACCACACTATATCACTACACTACATCCCTTCTACACACTGCACTGCACTACATCACTACACTACCATCCCCTACACGCCATACTACAGCACTACACTACAACCCCCAACATGCCATACTACATCACTACACTGAACTGCATTCCTCACAGTAACATTAAAACATCCCAGTTCGTCCCACCAGATGAATTTACCATGAGGTCCTCTGTCAAACGAAGCTCTGGAATAGAATGAGGACGACAGGGTAGGGTGAAATGATGGAGACGGGCGGTGGGGTTAAAGGGGATGGGATTGGTACCATGTACAGTTGTGTTGGCTCTGAGATATGGAGAAGTGGCTCTCGCAGTGCCGTGTGATCCATTTAGCAGGACGGATATGGAACAGGGGAGAGCCAGATAGGAGGAGCAGCTCACTGCTGGTTCTACAGAGACAGGAAGATCCCCCACAAACAGTGATGTATCCAGGCTGCACTGCATCCCTGTGTGTGACCTGCAGAGCCTGCTGCCCTTTGAGTACCTGGGGTGCATACTGGGGCACCTCCTGTCACTGCTGAGGCCCTGTCATCACTTTGGGCCCAGCTGAGGGGATGAATGAAGTGGGCCTGGCTTTATGGACACGAGGGTGTAGGGAAAAGTGTGTGGGGGGGACTGGGGGATAAAGGGGGTGTACTGAGGGGCGGGCCTGGCCCTATGGACACGAGGGAGCATGCTGAGGGGCTGAAGGGGGCCAACCTGGCCCTATGGACATGTGGGAGCAGGGAAATAGGGGTGAGCTGAGGGATGAAGGGGGCAGTGCTGGTACTTTGGACTCGAGGGAGCAGGGAAGAAAGGGGCAGGCTGGGAGATGAAGGGGGCCGGGCTTGGTCCTATGAACAAGTGGGAGCAGGGTAGAGGGGAAGAAGGGGGACATGCCTGGTCCTGCAATAGCTGCTCCATAAGGGGAGGGGACCCGTCACCTTCTCTCCACCTATCAGATTGCCGCCTCCTTGGTTATGTGCCTGCAGCGACTGGCTGGCCAGCATACTATAATGAGTCACAGACTCATTATTACTACAGCTAATATCGCCACCTGTGGGCCCTTTTATTGCCGTGGGCGCTGGTGCAATACCTGTAATGGCCCTCATTGTTTTACAATACTAAATCCTAGATGTACCTGTGCTTGGTAAAATAATGGCATTCTAAATTTCCTCAAACTCGAAATGACATCATATTGATGGATCTATGGTATCCATCAGCATATTTAACCCTTGTAAGCAATCATGTGTCCACAACCAGACGTCTGCCTAAAGTGGTGGAACTTGAGCATACTTACTGTACCTAGTTTTCCAGACTGTCTGTGAGACTGAATTTGTGGGGTTTCATGACAGTTAATGGTGATAAAGACCTCTGGCGCTAAGTGTTAAAATAACGTCACACCTTCTAGAATAATTAAATATGAGTAATTTTCAATTTACTCTATAAAAACATATAAAAAGGGGTCAAATTCACGTAAAATGAAAGTGTAAAAAAATGACAGTGTAAAAAAATATATTAAGTGATTAGTGATCAAGAAAACTGTACATACAGAACTGAATATATGTAAAAACACAAATACTTTTGGCTTATATAAATGGCACTAGTTTGGTGTTCAGCTCCCAGTAAATGCAATGGTACAGTTATATATTATGTAGGGCATATATGAAAGTGATAAATCGTACCCGGCTGGAGGTAGAAGAGCACAAATCCTCCAATTCATTTCAAGCTGTATGTAGCTTATTTGCCTCCTTTATTTATCCTTTATTTGCTTCCTTATTTGCCTTGACCACTGATCAACAACAGCTCGAAACAAGTTGATTGATCTGTGCGTGCTGCCATGTATTTGTGGACCAACTGTACCTGTTCCTGGACTACTTAGTAGCCAAAGCAGGGTATTTCTCAGGGTAGTCTGCCTCTACCTCAAACCGGTATTGCAGATTTATTTTCACCTGCCCGGAGGCAGGTCTGAGATTTCTAAAATATGTGCTACTTTCAGGTCATTGGCGATGTCACCTGTTGATATTGTTGTTTTACTTTAAATACAAACATGTACTGTATTCAAAGAACACAATTCTATTTTGATATATTGATGACTATTTCACAATGATCTGCTTTTCAGATGCAAACTAATACCTGAAATGTCCAATTAAATATATATGATGAATGTTTTTGTATGGGCTCATTCACAACACTGCCTCCTTATATTTTAATACCACATTTCAAATGTTAGACATTCATTAACATGTGCAACCAATATAAATGTTTTATTTGTAAAAACGCCACAAATGAGATTGCGATGGAAAACCTGGTGTCCCAGCGCTTATGTGTGAATAGGTCCTCATACTGAAACCAAAATATTTCAGTACGCTAATTGTAAAAATTCTTAAGTATGAAATTATAATTAAATTTGTATTGGTAAGCTATAAAGAAACTGGGGCTTAGTCATCATCACAATGTCTTAGTAATGGGCCACATCAGACTGCTTTCACATATTGTCTTAATAAGCTTTATAGTATAAGCCTCAGGCAACATAGCTGTGAGCAGAAAGTACACGAGCCATCAGCACAGTACTACTTACTGGTGACCCAAATTATTAATGTCTTTTGCTTGCTATGGCAAGAATACTATTATTACTGATAATAGTAAAATTGTACTTTGCTGACATAGCCATTATGGCTGACTACAGTTACTGTATTTCAAATAGGCTTAACACATTAATGCCTTAACATGTTCCAATTTAAGTATTCAATTTGACTGTTTATTATGGAATCAATAAGTGTATGCATAGTACAGGGCCGGAATAAGGGGGTGCAGAGAGGGTAAGTACCCCCAGGCCCCCTTTCTCTGAGAAGCCCCCTGCCACATGGATCTACAGCGCCACAACAGTAGGCACTAACAATAGTCATACTGACGGTCGCAGCAGGGCAGTGCTGCCAGTGCCGGCGGCTGACCACTGTATGAAGGATACTAAATGAAAGTGCAGGCTCCCAGTATTGTCAAACTAACTGGCCAGCGGATGCCACACAGGCTGCAAGGAGGAGCCAGCCTGTGGGAAGGCATTAGGTACTTAGCCGGGCATACTGAGGGATAATAATGTTGGGAGAGGAGCAAGTGGATGGAGATAAAGTACCAGCCAATCAGCTCCTAACTTCCATGCTTAAATGACAGGAGCTGTTTGATTGGTACTTTATCTCCGTCCACTTTATCCCCAATGATTAGTACAAAGACCGCTTAGTGTCAGTGGCAGATAGGATGGCAGTTTAATAATCTATATAACACTATAGTATATTTTCATTAATCAAGAACTAATAGCCTAAAATTTAAATCCTAGTAGAAAATATGAAATATTACCAACACACTTCTCCAAAGCTGCTAGATGCCGTAAGATGTTGCTTTTAGCAATGAAATGGTTTAATTTAAAAATAAATAAATGTGTGGACTTTCCTCTCCAAAATCCATAACCAGCCTTGAACCTCCCGGCCTGTTCTGGTATTGGAAAAACTGCATGGGGTCCCCCCTATTTTCCAGTAACAAGCATCAGGCTGCACCAGTCGGGGAGCTGACACTTTAGCAGGGAGACACACAGCATGTGTTCTTTCGGAACAACAAGTGCCAGCATGCCCGGACATTAGGGGCCCACTGGCTCCTGTAGTTCGCATGTAAAGAAAATATTAAAGTAAACACAGGACTCCATATGTTGGATTATTTTATTGTAAAGAAAAAAAAAATCACATATGCAACAATATGTAACGATTTAATACTTACCAAATCCATGGATGGGCTTCTCTTTGGTCCATGCAGGCATCCAATGGTCTTGGTAACAAAACAAAATAAATGCAACTCAACAGACATGCCACGGTCATTGCCTGAGGAATGAATGAGGAAGCACTGATTGAGTAAGAGCAGACAGTGTCATAGCAACAATTCCCACACTCTCAGCCAATCAGTGCTTCCCCATTCATTCCTATGGCATTGACTGCGTTGACCACTAATTTTGTGTTAGCACAGTACATAGTGTAAAGTGCATGTCTATGGGGTCGTGCTGGTTTTGTGTTTTTACCAAGACCACTGGATTGCCTACATGGACCAAAGAGAAGCCCATCCATGGATTCGGTAAGTATAAAATTGTTGCATAACTGATGTGTATTTGAAACAAAATCATACAACACATAGGGCAGTATTCTATTAGCAGCTGTACTTTACCGCTGCTAATAGCATTGCTGGGGGGCTATCCTATTAGCCTGGATGCCGGCATCCTTTTCCTCCCATGCCGGCACTTATCAGGTATTATGCTTCAGATACCTCACTCATATGAGGCTATAAGGGGCAGCCAGACAGGGCCGGCGCCACCACTAGGCAGCTTTAGGCAGCTGCCTACGGGCGCCTGCCACTGGAGGGCGGCACGCTTCAGAGTTCTGCTAAAATAAACATTTTGTCAAAATAACTGCATCTGGAGGATGCAGCCACAGATGATTTGTCCCAGGCTGCTCTGTTTGACCAGGAATGGAGGAGTTGATGGCGGCAGCGGCGACAGCAGAGCTGAGCTGAGCATGCTGCTGCTGCTTTGTGCGGATGTGACGGGCTCGATGGATGCCGGGGCGCAGCTTCTCTGGACAGAGACACTGAGGAGCGGGGGAAGCAGCAGCGGATCAGAGCGTGCTCCTGCAGTGTGTTGAAGTGACGTACTATGAGGATGCCGGGGCGCAGTTTCACTGGACAGAGACGCCCTAGAGCAGAGGTAACCTGAAACTGTGGTGAATCAGCAGCCTGAATCCCGGAGATCAGGTCACTGGCACCTTGCTGGTTTCTCCCTGCTCTGCCATGTTAATACAGCTGGTTAGAGCAGAGAAACAAGTGGTCAGAGTGTGTACAGTCTGCAGTAGTCTGTATATGTGCATGCTGCACAATATGTAAGTGTATATGTGCATGCTGTATGTGTGTGTATTTATATATGTACGTGTATGTGTGTGTGTGTGTGTGTGTGTGTGTGTGTGTGTGTGATATGTATGTGTGTGTGTGTGTGTGTATGTATGTGTGTGATATGTATGTGTATATGTGCATGTTGTGTGTGTGTGATATGTATGTGTGTGTGATATGTATGTGTATATGTGCATGTTGTGTGTGTGTGTGTGTGTGTGTGTGATTGTGTATATGTGCATGTTATATGTGGAAGCTGTGTATTACCCCATCACACACATTGCTCTTAGTTTCTGAGGCCCTAAGAGGAGCCATATTAACAATTGCAGGCTTTGCAGCCCTTAGTACTATTAATAATTAGATATATATAGATATATATATTATATAAAACAACAGACAGTAGGGATCAGTATGATATCCCGGCGTATGGTATCACCGCGTTTGAAATACCGATGCCGGGATCCCAGAGTTAAAAATACAGACGGGTGAGTAAAGGGTGTTCTACCATCTCCCCACCCCCTAACCATCCCTACCCGCTGGCTAAAGCTAACCCTCCCACCTGTAGCCTAACCATAACCCTCCGAGAGGGGTGCCTAACCTTAACCCTCCTACCCACAGCCTAATCCTAACCCCCCGGGATGCAGCCTAAACCTACCCCCCCAACACCCCCCCCCCTTCCCCAATGTGGCAAACCTCTGCAGCGCCACGGTGTCTACTCATTTGGGATCCCATTGGTCGGGATTCCGGCGCCGGGATGTTGTTCCCTTTCTGCATTCCGGTGTCGGCTTTCAGACTAATATAAGTAGATGGGGGGGGAGGCAGTAGGCTTAGCTTTTGCCTAGGGTGTCGAGAAACCTTGCACCGGCCCTGCAGCCAGAGCCACGATAACACATGAAATCAGGGATTTATCCTGGATCCCATGTGTTTTTGTGCGATTACAGGTCCAATTTTGTCTGAAATGTTATTGGAGCTAACAGGATACTGCCCATAGGGTGCGACTCCTGTGTTTATTTTAATATTTCCTTTACAGGTGGACTACAGGTTCCATCAGGGTCTTAACATCCAGGTATGCTGCCAATTGTTGTTCCACAAGTGCCAAGATGCTTTGGCAGGCTTGATGGCAGCTGTAGTCTTCCTGTAAAGAACAATATTAATTGTTTCAATACCATCAACCACTGCACCCAATATCACCAGGAGTGTAGAGAATAGCCTCAGGACTTCAGCCCAAGGCTGGTAGTTCCATGAGTGGCGGGTCCCCAATTTATTTGTGGAATCCTCACTTATCTAGGAATTCCAGCACTGTGCTGACCGGGTGGTCTTCAGTATGCTGACTGACGGGATCCCGGCGCACAGTATACCGGCGCCGGGATCCCAACAGCCGGCATACCGACACTTATTCTCCCTCGTGGAGGTCCACGACCCCCCTGGAGGGAGAATAACGCGCCACTGTGCCCGTAGCGTGGCGAGCGCAGCGAGCCCGCAAGGGGCTCATTTGCGCTCGCCACACTGTCGGTAAGCCGGCGGTCGGGCTCCCGGCGCCGGTATGCTGGTCGCCGGGAGCCCGACCGCCGGCATATCGTAGTGAACCCGTGCTGACCAGCTGTGTCTCTCTGCAATAGTGTCAGTAGCTCAGCTGGTTCAGCCTTGAGCTAGTTATATGAAAATAGGGTGAACCTCATGCTATTCACCCCCCCCCCCCCTCCCCTATTTTCCTATAACAGTACAGGCAGAGAGGTCCAGGGCTGGTTATGGATTGGGGAGGGGGGGACCCACACAATTTGTTTTAATTTATTTTTTTCAGATTAAGCATTTTACTTTGCACATACTGTAACTAAGCTTTCACAGATCATAGTGATCTGTGCAGTGCTTTCAGCCAACCCACAAAGGCAGATGTGCTTCAGGGATGAATAGGACCTACATTAGGAAGTAGAAATGGAAAATGACAGGGAGAGACAGAACATGCTAGATCCAACATTTCTGGAATTATTACGTTTGCCTCGATATGAGATCCGAATTTGCTGGAAGGTACTGAGATGCCTTCGTTTAACTCACCGCACCCAAGTTCGGGTGTGTTTGAATTTAAATGAACCGAAAACAAGGGTACTGCTAAAGGATAATATATATATATATATATATATATATATAAATATAAATATATATATATATATATATATAAATATAAAAACTCTGCATCTGTGGTTCTACCAATTTTTATCCCCATTGTATCCACCCAACCCTATACATATATCTTCTCTTCCTTCTTTACACATATGCTCTATCTTAACACATGGTAGCCTTCAACTAGAGCTTTCTCCTAACTTTACTACTTATTGCACCCCTAGCACACTTCTCACCTATATCCACATCCAAATGTGTTCCACCTCCATCATACTACATAACCTCAAACCTCGACTGTATCCAGTATCTATGGAACCCAGCGTGGCACAACACTAACACAATGGTCACACGACCGCAAGAAAGGCCCAATGGTCACAGACAAATATATTTATATGTTGAGTGAAAGCTAGTATACTGCTGTCTGGTTTAAGGTAAAATTAAATTTCTCATACGTCCTAGAGGATGCTGGGGTCCACCTTATGACCATGGGGTATAGACGGTTCTGCAGGAGCCATGGGCACTCTTAAGACTTTTCAATGGGTGTGAACTGGCCCCTCCCTCTATGCCCCTCCTCCAGACCTCAGTTTTAGAAATGTGCCCAGGCAGACTCGATGCACTTCAGAGGAGCTCTACTGAGTTTCTCTGAAAAGACTTACAGTATGTTAGGTTTTTTATTTTCAGGGAGAACTGCTGGCAACAGTCTCCTTGCTTCGTGGGACTGAGGGGGCAGAAGTAGGAACCAACTTCCTGAAGAGTTTCATGGCTCTGCTTCTGGCTGACAGGACACCATTAGCTCCTGAAGGGTACTGAACGCTAGCCGTGTCTAGATGCTCACTCCCACAGCACCAGCACGCCGTCACCCCCCTCACAGAGCCAGAAGTCAGAAGACAGGTGAGTAGAAGACAGATCTTCTATCAAGTAAAGTGACGGCTGAGGTACAGCGCGGCTGGCGGGAGCGCACCGCGTTATTGCTGCCCACACACACAGGCACTGCAGGGTGCAGGGCGCGGGGGGGGGGGGGCAGCAAAAACACCTCTATAAACTGGCAAAAAGTGGGCATAAGATGCCCTACCCCCGCCAGTATAAATATTATGAAAAGTTTCTGAGGTAAAAACGCGCCATTGTGGGGGCGGAGCTTCTTCCTCAGGCAGCCAGCACACTGCTCAGCACCATTTTCTCTCTCCTCAGGCTGCAGAGACATCACTGGTCCTCCTTCACTTCTGACTACAAGTATCAGGGTGCAAAACAGGGGGGGGGGGCACAAGCGAATTTGGTGCTTTACAAGTGTGTTTTACTGTGTAAAAAGCGCTGCATGTCAGTGGGCATTCTGTGTTCACAGGCATTAGATACTGGCGCTGGGGTTGTGAACTGGTTGCTCCTAAACTGTGTTCCTCTGACAGATTTTACTGTGGGTCTGTCCCCTATAAGTCCCAGTGTGTCTGTGTGTGTGTTGTACACGTGTGTAAGACATGTCAGAGGCAGGGAGTTCCTCCCCGGAGGAAACCATTTTAGGGACACAGAAGTGTAATGTGGTGGCGCTGCCGGCACACCAAGAGCCTGCATGGGTGAAAGAAATACGTGATAGTATGCATCATATCAGTAGGAGATTAGATAAATCTGAATCTCATGCTGAGTGCTGGAGAAAATCTGTGGAGGATGTGATTTTTCAGGGCTCTGTTCTTCCATCCGCAGGCGACCACTCTGGGTCACGAAAGAGACCATTTGCGAATATTGTGAATACTGATACCGACACAGACACTGATTCTTGTGTCGACGATAGTGACTCCAGAGAAATAGATCATAAATTGGCAAAAAATATACAATATATGATTGTAGCTATAAGGGAAGTTCTGGAAGTCACGGAAGCCACTCCTGTACCTCAGGAGAAGGCTTATTTCTATAAAGAAAAGAAATTCAAGGTCATTTTTCCTCCTACCCACGAGCTTAATACTCTCTTTGAAGGGATGTGGATGAATCCCGAAAATAAATTTCTTATTCCCAAGAGAATTCAGATAGCTTATCCTTTTCCGGTGGAGGACAGGAAAAAATGGAAGTCATCCCCTGTGTTAGACAGTGCACTGTCCAGGTTGACAAAGAAGGTAATTCTCCCTGCACCTGGCACGGCTTCACTAAAAGAGCCGGCAGGCCGAAAGATGGAAACTACATTGAAATCCATTTATGTTGCCAATGGTACACTGCTCAGGCCCACAATTGCTTGCGCGTGGGTGAGTCGTGCTATTGAAAAATTGTCAGAAAGCGTGTCATCAGAAATTGACATGATTGATAAAGATGAGATACTCCTTAAGTTAGGGAATATCAAAGATGCTGCCGCATACGTGCTAGAAGCGATGAAAGATATTGGACTCTTGAGTTCACAAGCCGCTACCATGGCAGTATCGGCTTGGTGGGCGTTGTGGATTCACCAGTTGAACGCGGATGCAGATTCCAAAAGAAATATGGAGGCTCTCCCATGTAAAGGTGAGGCCTTATTTGGTGATGGACTGGATGCGTTAGTCTCGGCGGCTACCGCAGGTAAGTCGACATTTTTGCCCTCTGCGCCTGCACCGGCAAAAAAGACATATCACCCGCATATGCAGTCCTTTCGGCCCAATAAATACAAAAAAGTGAGAGGTTCTCCCTTTGCAGGTAGGGGAAAGGGAACGAAGTCCACAGCGGCTTCAGGTTCCCAGGAGCAGAAGTCTACCCCTACTTTTGCCAAATCTTCAGCATGACGCTGGGGCTCCTTTACGGGAGGCCGCTCGGGAGGAGGCATGTCTCAAACTGTTCAGCCAAGGTTGGATTCTGTCTGGCCTGGATCCCTTCGTGTTGCAAATAGTGTCCCAGGGATACAAGCTGGAGTTTCAAGATGTTCCCCCATGCCGATTTTTCAAATCGACCTTGCCAGCTTCTCTTCCAGAAAGGGAAGCAGTAACAGCGGCAATCCAAAATTTCAGGATCAGGTCATAGTCCTGGTACCTTTGTCACAACAAGGGGATGGGTTTTATTCAAGCCTTTTTGTAGTTCTGAAGCGGACAGCTCGGTCAGACCGATCCTAAACCTAAAAAATCTGAATCTCTACTTGAAACGATTCAAGTTCTAAATGGAATCACTGAGGGCAGTGATTTCCAGTCTGGAGGAGGGGGACTACATGGTGTCTGTAGACATAAAGGATGCTTACCTGCATGTTCCCATTTATCCTCCTCACCAGGCATATCTGAGATTCGCGGTTCAGGATGGCCATTACCAATTCCAGACATTACCTTTCAGTCTCTCCACGGCGCCGAGGGTATTCACCAAGGTGATGGCCGAGATGATGGTTCTCCTACATCAAAAAGGAGTCAATATAATTCCTTATCTAGACAATCTCCTGATAAAGGCGAGATCCAGGGAGCAGTTGTTACAAAACATCGCACTCTCCCTGTCAATACTCCAACAACACGGTTGGATCATAAATTATCCAAAGTCACAGTTGGAATCAACGACAAGATTGTCTTTTCTTGGGATGATTCTGGACACAGAAGTTCAGAGAGTATTTCTTCCAGTGGAAAAGGCTCTGGAAATCCAGAAAATGGTAAAACAGATATTGAAACCATCAAGTGTATCGATCCATCAGTGCATTCGGTTGTTGGGGAAGATGGTGGCGGCCTACAAGGCCATACAGTTTGGCAGGTTCCATGCCAGAGAATTCCAGTGGGACCTATTGGACAAGTGGTCGGGATCCCACCTACACATGCACCGGAAGATAATCCTGTCGTCAAAAGCCAGGATTTCGCTCCTGTGGTGGCTACACAGTTCTCACCTACTAGAGGGACGCAGGTTTGGGATTCAGGACTGGGTCCTGGTAACCACGTTTGCAAGTCTCTGAGGCTGGGGAGCTGTCACTCAGGGGGAAAGCTTCCAAGGAAAATGGTCAAGTCAGGAAGCCTGCCTTCACATAAACGTGCTGGAATTGAGAGCCATTTACAACGGCCTTCAACAAGCGGTACATCTTCTTCAAGATCATCCCGTGCAGATCCAGTTGGACAATGTAACAGCAGTCGCGTACATAAACAGGCAGGGCGGAACAAAAAGCAGAGCGGCAATGGCAGAGGTGACGAAGATCCTCCTCTGGGCAGAAAGACATGTAAAGGCTCTGTCAGCAATTTTCATTCCGGGAGTAGACAACTGGGAAGCAGACTTCCTCAGCAGACACGATCTCCATCCAGGAGAGTGGGGCCTCCACCAAGAAGTCTTCGCAGAGGTGACAAGTCTTTGGGGAGTTCCTCAAGTAGACATGATGGCATCTTGTCTCAACAAGAAGCTTCAGAAATATTGTTCCAGGTCGAGAGACCCTCAAGCAATAGCAGTGGATGCGCTAGTGGCCCAGTGGGTGTTCCGGTCGGTGTATGTCTTCCCTCCACTTCCGCTGATCCCAAAAGTGCTCAGGATCATAAGAAGAACATGAGTTCGAGCAATTTTCATTGCCCCAGACTGGCCAAGGAGGGCTTGGTACCCAGATCTTCAGGAGTTGCTCATAGAAGATCCTCGGCCTCTTCCTCTTCACGAGGATCTGCTGCAGCAGGGGCAGTGCGTTTATCAAGACTTACCGCGGCTACGTTTGACGGCATGGCTGTTGAGCGCTGGATCTTAGCCCAAAAGGGTATTCCCAAGGAAGTCATCCCCACCCTTATTCAAGCCAGGAAAGGAGTGATGTCGAAACATTACCACCGTATTTGGAGAAAATATGTGTCTTGGTGTGAATCCAAGAAGGCTCCTAAGGAAGAGTTTCAGTTGGGACGTTTTCTCCATTTTCTGCAGGCTGGTGTGGAGGCGGGCCTCTGATTGGGATCAATCAAGGTCCAGATTTCGGCCTTGTCAGTGTTCTTCCAAAAACAATTGGCCTCTCTTCCAGAGGTTCAGACCTTCGTGAAAGGGGTTCTGCACATCCAGCCTCCATTTGTGCCTCCAGTGACACCATGGGACCTAAACGTGGTGTTGCAGTTCCATCAGTCGGATTGGTTTGAGCCTCTCAAGTGATAGAGTTGAAGTTTCTCACTTGGAAAGTGGTGATGCTTTTGGCATTGGCATCCGCACGGCGGGGGTCTGAATTGGG
Source organism: Pseudophryne corroboree (assembly GCF_028390025.1). Taxonomy (NCBI): domain Eukaryota; kingdom Metazoa; phylum Chordata; class Amphibia; order Anura; family Myobatrachidae; genus Pseudophryne; species Pseudophryne corroboree. The sequence continues at coordinate 440,215,710 of NC_086445.1, forward strand.
GGCCTTGTCTCACAAGAGCCCTTACCTGATCTTCCATGAAGATAGGGCAGAGTTGAGAACTCGTCAACATTTTCTTCCAAAGGTGGTTTCATCTTTCCACATAAACCAACCTATTGTGGTGCCAGTAGTTACTGACACGTTCACTGACTCAAAGTCTCTAGATGTGGTTAGGGCTTTGAAGATTTATGTCGCTAGAACAGCTCGAATACGGAAAACAGAGTCTTTGTTTGTCCTGTATGCTCACAACAAGATAGGGTGTCCTGCTTCCAAGCAGACTATTGCGCGTTGGATCAGAGGTACGATTCAGCACGCTCATACTACGGCTGGATTGCCGTTACTGACGTCGGTTAAGGCCCATTCCACTAGGAAGGTGGGCTCATCCTGGGCGGCTGCCCAGAGGGTCTCGACATTGCAACTTTGCCGAGCAGCTACTTGGTCGAAGTCAAACACATTTGCAAAATTCTACAAGTTTGACACCTTGGCCAATGAAGACCTCAAGCTCGGTCAATCGGTGCTGCAGGGTCATCCGCACTCTCCCGCCCGTACTGGAGCTTTGGTATAAACCCCATGGTCATGAAGTGAACCCCAGCATCCTCTAGGACATATGAAAAAACAGGATTTTGATACCTACCGGTAAATCCTTTTCTCCTAGTCCGTAGAGGATGCTGGGCGCCCGTCCCAGTGCGTACTTTACCTGCAGTTTTGTTATTAAAGTTACACAAGTTGTGTTATATTAGTTTCAGCATGTTGCTGTAATTGCTTCATGCCTGTTGGCGTGTGTTATGTTGAATGCCATGTTGTGCAGCATGGTTGAGGTGTGGGCTGGTATGTATCTCACCACTAGTATTAAAGTAAATCCTTTCCTCAAAATGTCCTTCTCCCTGGACACAGTTGCTATAACTGAGGTCTGGAGGAGGGGCATAGAGGGAGGAGCCAGTTCACACCCATTGAAAAATCTTAAGAGTGCCCATGGCTCCTGCGGAACCGTCTATACCCCATGGTCATGAAGTGGACCCCAGCATCCTCTACGGACTAGGAGAAAAGGATTTACCGGTAGGTATCAAAATCCTGTTATTAACTGTAACGTCCAATAAAACAAAGTCTATAGTTGGGAAAATATGGACAATGGGCCTTATTCAAGTTTTTAGCAAACCAAAAAAGCACACTTATGGGCAAAACTAGAGATGTGCGCTGGGCCATTTTTGCCGGATTTGGATTTGGGGGCCAATTCAGTAAGGATAGCAAATTCTGCTAATCAGCAGAATTTGCTATCCTTTTGCATGCATGCTGGGGGCCACCCAGCGTGCTAACCGACCCCTCACCCCCTGCTACAAACAGAAATTGTGATCGCCTCGCAATTTCTGCTTGTCAGCAAAAACTAAGGTTGACTGCTGCTGGTGCAGCTTAGCTGCAGCTGCAGGAGTCCCAGCGCCATCTTACCTGTTGCGGTGGCTGCGTGCGATATAACGCAGCCGCCGCAACCGTGCCCCTGACACGTACCTGTTCACACCGCACAGCCCACCGTTCGGGTTTCCCCGCCCCCGCAATGCTCCATTTCCTCCCTGAAAATGGAGCGTTGTCGCCCCCCTCCCGCCCCGCGACTGCCTCTGTCTGATTGACAGGCAGAGGCGACTGCATTTTCTGTGGCCCCCGCAGAAATTGCAGACGCAAGCGCAGTAGTGTCCTGTGCGCATGCGCCCACGGGGCCCCCGCAAAAATTCCGTCCGGATCGCGATTTGCAATCTGACCTGAATTAGCCCCTTGGTTCTAAGTGGTCGGCCAGCTTTGGATTTGGATTTTCCAAATTGCTGTGACTGGCTTTGGATTTGGATTTTTTTCAAAAATTTACAAGAAAGCTAAAATCACTTAAATTGAGCCTTTTTTGTCCCTAGAGTATTATTAACCTCAATTACATTAATTTTCAGTCATTTGCAGAAAAATTTGACCACCATGCAGCTAACAATGTTGTTTTCATCCACTTTAGGCCAAAGTCTGCAGAGAGTTGGCTGGTTTACTAAGCGACAGAGCAGCGGCACAAACATGCAGCAGTTTATAGCATATCTCTAAAACACTGACACACAGCACTGGGAGACATGAACTGTGGTGCAAGATGGAATTGTCCTTGGGCCCTTCCCACCCACCCTTATGTTGGATATTAAAAAGGACATTTTAACACACCAAGCCCCCCAGCGACAGGGACTGCAGCTTTTGTTGCTGAAGTGCTTGATTTGTTTGGGCCCCCACAAAACAAGCTACTAATCGGCTTTAGGCAACAGCTCTACAGTGGCCAAGTGTCATCGTTTTTCAGATCCTCACCCTCATCAGGGTGTACATCCTCCTCACACAAGATTAATTCATCCCCACTGGAATCCACCATTACAGAAGTCTCTGTAATTTGACGTAATTGCTGGGAAAGGTCTTCCTTGTGGAATTTCCAGTTCATTTTGATGAACATCATATTTTCTACATTTTTAGGAAGTAGCCTCCTACGCTGATTGCTGACAAGGTTCCTGGCTGTGCTGAAAACTCTCCCAGAGTACACACTAGAGGGTGGGCAGCTTAAGGAATGCAAAGCCAGTTTGTATAAGGGCCTCCAAATTGCCTTTTTTTCCTTCCAGTACTCGAAGGGACTCTGTGACATGCCTATTTTTACGGTGTCATGAATATAATCCTCTACCATTCTTTGAATGGTGTCCGTATCAGATGGAGCTAAGCTAGAGGTGTCACAAATGCTGGGCAATTCATTTAGACCCAACCAGATGTCAAAATGTTGTGTGGACTTATCTACATCACCACTTGGTCTTTGGGAAAGGTAAATTTTTTCCTGATTGCTGCCGAAGAAACTGAAGGAGACGTTGTAGTGCCACGTGTTACTTGAGCTGCCAACTTGCTCACCAGGAGCTCTTTGCATCTCTTAAGATCTGGGTCAGATGGAAAGAAAGACACAGCATTTGACTTAAACCTAAAATCAAGTACAGTTGACAAAATGTATTGATCCGATTTCAAGATATTGGCAACCCTTGGATCCTGGTGAAGCAAATCAAGGACTGGATCTACAAGTCCGGCATACTTTGCGGATACGCTTTGTTTTATCTCCTTCAATTTCTCCAGTTGATTTTCCAAAAGCCTAATTAGGGTATTCACTTGGCTCAAGCTAGCAGTGTCAGCACCCATTTCACAGGTGGCTACTTCAAAGGGTTTGAGCACCTTGCACAAGATAGAAAGTACTCTCCACTGTGTTGGGCTAAGGTAAATTCCCCCTCCTCTCTAAAGTCATGTCTTGTTGTATAGCTATTGATGGCTTTTTGCTGTTCCTCCATCCGCTAGGGAATATAAAGGGTGGAGTTCCACCTTGTTACCGCGTCTTGATTCAGTTGATTACAGGGCAAATTAAACTGCTCTTGCAGGTGCTGCAATCTCCTGCATGCTGTTGCTATATGCCGAAAATGTCCCGAAATCTTTCAGGCCACAGACAGCATCTCCTGCATGCCCCTGTATTTTATTTATTTTTTTACCACCAAGTTAATCGTGTGAGCAAAACAGGGGATGTGTTGGAATTTACCCAGCTGTAATGCTTTCATGATATTTGTGGCATTATCAGAAACCACAAATCCTGAGGAGAGTCCAAGTGGGGTAAGCCATGTTGCTATGACATCCCTCATTTTTTCTAATTGGCCCTACACACATGCCGATTTGTTTGAAAGATATGAACGATCTCGTTCATAAATGAACGAGAACTCGTTCATATCTTTCAGTGTGGAGGCTCCAGCTATGAACGATGCGCGGCCCCGCGCTCATTCATCGCTGGTGCCCCGTCGGCTGTACATGCAGGCCAATATGGACGATCTCGTCCATATTTGCCTGCACTTCAATGGAGCCGGGTGACGGGGGGAGGGAAGAAACTTCACTCCCCCCGTCACTGCCCCCCCCTGCCGCCGGGTCGCCCGTCGGCCGTATCCGCCGTCGGGCAGCTCGGCGGCGGTTCGGCATGTCTGTAGGGCCCTTAAGAGGTTGTCAGCTGTATGCCTCTTAGTGAAGCTGGTGATACACAGAGTAGCCTGCCTCTGAATGAGCTGGCATTTGTTAGATAATGCTTCTGCTGATGATGATGTAGGCAAATCACCCACCCAGTTTGCTGTCACAGTCATATAATCTTTAGTTTGCCCACTACCGCTTATTCACATATCTATGGTTAAGTGGACAGTGGATACAATGGCATTTTGTAGGGCAATAATTAGATTTTTTAAACATCCTAGTACAGCCAAGGAATGGCTTTTTGGCTAAAAGGGAACAAAGATGGAATTTGGTATCCGGACACAGGACCTCAATTAACTGTGTAAAACCCACTGCATTAATGGCTGATATTAGACACAGATCTAATACTAGCATAGCACTCATGGCATCAGTGATCCACTGTGTGACTAGATGAGAACTGTCATACTTGCTCCCCCTTGCAAAGGATTGTTTAATAGTCAATTGTTTTGTGGAACAACTACTAGCAGTCTTCTTCATCCACTTCTGGGATGAAGAACCACCCCCAGCAGCAGCAGCAGGCCTAACTCTCAAAGATTTTTCTGAGGAATCCTGGAAAGAAGAGGAGTCACCTAGCATTTACAAACTAGTTGCAGGACTGTCTCTAATCATTAATGAGAAGGGAGCTAGCTGATGCTGGACTGCTTGCTGTTATTTTTTTAGCACCAGTTGTGGATGATATAAAATACTTCTCATGAACTCGATGCAGATGACGTAATAGGGCAGAGTTTCCTAAATGCTTAACATCCCTACCTCTACTTACTGTGGTTTCACAAAGACTACAGATGGCTTGACAAAAGGATTTGGGTAAAAATAATTTCACACAAAAGAGGTGGATTTGTTGGTCCTATGCCCAGGCATGACAATGGCCTTCTTCTTATCATGGCCAAGAGATGCTTCCACTGGTGCCTGACTAATACAAACAACATCTTCATTCCCAACATCCTCATTAGTGCCAGCATCAGCTACACATATCTTCCCCTCATCCTCTTGCAATTCCAGGTGGCATCCTCAATTTCTATGTCATCATCCCCACATATGCAGGGGGAGCAGAAAAGGTGGAAGGTGGCTTCTCTGCATGTACAGTATCTGAAAGGTCAGACTCACACATAGCACTCAGACCCATATTTCTGTTTCTGATTGCACAGTTTGTTCTACTGCCTTAGTGGTTTTTAGTTTTCAGTTTTTTTATACCTCTTCTAGACTCCGAGCGTGAGGTATCATGAGAGGCAGAAGAAGATGCCTCACTGACAGGTACAAAACCACCACTTAGATATAAAGGCCAAGGCCTGAGCCTTTCCTTGCCACTGCGCATGGTGAATGGCATGTTGGGAATTTTATGTTTTTCTGCACCAAACGTTCCCTTTATAAGAGGTGTATTTTTCTTTACCACTGTATATTAGATTTTTGGTTTTAGATGCTCTGACTTAGATCCACTATACCCTTCAGCATCGACTTTAGTAAATGCTGGATTATCGTCATCATCATGACTGGTGGCAGCAGGTTGGTGTTCTCTAAACTGATTGTTATCCATTTTAAGTGCGTGATTCACAGGGTTAGATGCACGTGAGGAAAGCACACTAGAGTACAGTGCACCAAATGGTACAAACAAACAATAGAAATTAACAATATATTTTTATTTAACTAGCAGCTCCTTTCAAACTGCGTGAATCACAGGGTTAGATGCACGTGAGGAAAGCGGACTGGAGTGCAGTGCACCAAATAGCACAAACAATAGAAATAAACAATATATTTTTATTTAACTTGCAGCTTCTTTCAAACTGCATGAATCACAGGGTTAGATGCACATGAGGAAAACGCACTAGGGTACAGCGCAGCAAATAGTACAAACAATAGACATTAATGATATATATTAAATATCTTGCAGCTCCTTTCAAACTGCGTGAATCACAGGGTTAGATGCACGTGAGGAAAGAGCACTGATGTATAGCACACCAAATAGTAGAAACAAACAATACAAATTAACTATATATTCTTTAAAATATATTACAGCTCCTTTCAAACTGCATGAATTACAGGGTTTGATGCACGTGACGAAAGCGCACTAGGGTACAGTGCACCAAATAGCACAAACAATAGAAATTAACGATATATGTTTATTTAACTTGCAGCTCCTTTCAAACTGCGTGAATCACAGGGTTAGATGCACGTGAGGAAGGCACACAAGGCTACAGCACACCAAATACTACAAACAATAGAAATAAACTATATATTTTTTTTAACTAGCAGCTCCTTTCAAACTGCGTGAAACACAGGGTTAGATGTACGTGAGGAAAGTGCACTAGGGTACAGCGCACCAAATAGTACAACCAAACAATATAAATTAACTATATATTTTTTCAAATATATTGCAGCTCCTTTCAAACTGCGTGAATCACAAGGTTAGATGCACGTGAGGAAAGCACTCTAGGGTACAGCGCACCAAACAGCACAAACAATAGAAATTAACTATATATTTTTATTTAACTTGCAGCTCCTTTCAAACTGCGTGAATCACAGGGTTAGATGCACGTGAGGAAAGTGCACCATACCTCCCAACTGTCCCGATTTTTGCGGGACAGTCCCGTTTTTTTTGGGTCTGTCCCGCTGTCCCTCCCGCGGGCCGCAGTGTCCCGCGGTGGGGGGGGGGGGGGGGGCAGTTAGGAGGCTCCTGATCACTCACTGCTCTGCTCAGTTGAGAGCAGAGCAGCGTTGAATAGACGCTGTGCGCACGCACACAGCGTCTATTCCAGTGAGTTAGAGAAAGAGGGGGCATGCCAGCAGCTCACAGAGCGCTGGCCATGCCCCCTCAGTGATGAAAATGGGGGCGTGGCTGGCGATCGCGGGCCCTCCCGCGAAGCCACGCCCCTTACACACAGGCCACGCCCCCTTTTCGGTCGTGGGCGCGCTACGCGCACCAAGATGTCCCTCCTTCCTCTACTTCAATGTTGGGAGGTATGGTGCACTCGGGTACAGCGCACCAAATAGTGTAAACAAACAATACAATTTAACTATATATTTTTAAAAATATATTGCAGCTCCTTTCAAACTGTGTGAATCACAAGGTTAGATGCACGTGAGGAAAGTGCACTAGGGTACAAGTGCACCAAATAGTGCAAACAAATAATAGAAATTAACAATATATTTTAAATATCTTGCAGCTCCTTTCAAACTGCGTGAATCACAAGGTTAGATACACGTGAGGAAAGCACACTAGGATACAGTGCACACCCTTGTGAGACTCTGAGTCTCTGGAGTGGACACTGTACAGTTATATAACGTATCTACCCAGTGTACCCCCTACAGCTACAGTACAGCCCCTTGTGAGTCTCACAGAGCAGTTGCAGGCTGGCAACAGCAGTGCATCCCCTACATATCATGTATATACTGTACTGAGCTGACAGTAAATTATATCCCCCTTAATTTATATATTTTTATGCAGTTTGCAGTGTACACTTTGTTTTATGCCTCAAGCTTGCGGAGTACACGCAGCAGACTGAAGCGTGCTACCAGCTACAGTATCTCCGGTAAATGGTCCTGGTCATGGCCGCGGTGCCTTTTAAAGAATCCAAGTCCCACGAGAATCCGACAGCGGGTCAATGACGTTCGGCTTCGTTCAGGAATCCAAGTCGCCAACCCACAATTGACCTGGGTTTTTACTGGGTCTTTCGTCCCGGGTAAACAGCGCGTGTTAAGTGTGAATGGTGCGACCCAGGAATTTACTCTCAGTTCGCACCTCTGATTGGCGTTTACTGCCTGGAGGGCGCACGCGCCTGCTGTGGCTCGGGTGTGCTCAGATTCCTGATGTTCCTCGGAATCCGAACCGCTCACCTCTAGGCCGTGATGCACTACAGATGGGGCAGATATAACACGTGCAGAAAGAGTTAGATTTGGGTGGGGTGTGTTCAAACTGAAAACTAAATTGCAGTGTAAAAATGAAGCAGCCAGTATTTACCCTGCACAGAAACAATCTAACGCACCCAAATCTAACTCTCTCTGCACATGTTACATCTGTCCCACCTGCAGTGCAACATGGTTTTGCCCATTGATGTGCTTTATTGGTTTGCTAGCAAACCTAAATAACACCCCAATGTTAGAATGCTTGCTTGGCTTCAGTAAGCTACATTTTCTATTCCTAATTTGAAACTATAATGTTGTTGTTTTTAAACAATACTTTTTATTTTATTATTAAATTTATTTTCACATATAAAATATCGCAGATATATTGAAAATACATGAATCCAGCGTATTCAACACAAATAGCATAATCAGTACAGAATACAAAATAACTTTCAAAGACCCAATCATAAATATCTTAATTACTTTTATATCAAAAAGGCACTTGGGTTATCGCAATTACCAAAACAAATTGTCAGGGTTAAGTAATGTATTATTATGCTATCTTTAAAATTAGTTCTAACTATATAAATACATTGCAGGTGTAATAATAATAAAAATAAATGCTTTACTTCAGTGGTTCTCAAACTGTATGTCATAGCACCATGGTGTGCCTCAGGACACTTTCAGGGGTGCCTTGGGTTGGTGGCCGAGGACCAAATTATATTATATATGGTCAATGTAATAGACAAAACCAGTGCTGGTGGCTGCCAGTCATAAAATATTTGGACAGACAGAAGCAAATCGTGACCCTCAACACATAATCGAACATAAGAATTACATATAAACACAATTAATGGAATATTTTTTTTCTAAATTTCTCAATAATAAACTTTTGGCCTATGGATGCCGTGAAAACAGTCTGATACACTAGAGGGCCGTGATTCAAAAAAGTTTGGGAACCACTGGGTTACCTGAACAGTAAACCATTACTGTAATGTTTCATCAATTTGTTTGTTTTTATACTGTGCATTCTTTTAACTAAGATGCTTAAGGGATAACAGTGAAAAAAATAAGGATGTGTTCTGTAAAAAAGCAATTTGGAAAGCAATCAAAGAGATGTTTCATTAATAGACATTAATCACTTGACTAAGCGACCAAAAGAATGAAGTTCATTTGATGGACAGATCTAGTCTAGTTTCAAATAAAAAGAAAGAGCAAATTAAATACTCAATTATATTTCTACAAGATATATATATATATATATATATATATATATGTATATAGACACAACAGTACCCTATTACCTGTTCCAGAAACTATATTGCAGCACCCTTTAGGAAGTCCCCTGCTGGTAAGGACTGGAGATAGATAAAATAAAGAAAAAGGTGCGCTATCAAATGTATTAAGGAGATATGTCCTTGATACCCTTATAGTGGATACACTTCAATTTTAAAACAGATTAATATATGTAAAATATTTTTAAAATATTTTATTCATATTATATGAACGGAGGAATATGATATTTTCACATAAAATGTGATACAATACATCAGATACAGTTTTGTACGCGATTATAACATAAGACCCGTTAGTTCATGAGGTTATGATTTTGGTTTGTACCCACCTCACCCTAACGGGTGTGAGCTCATAAGGTGGGCTGCCTCACAGAGTTTGCAGGTTGTTATGTAGATGACCCAACATGTTTCGTCCTTTAAGCGGACTTCTTCAGGGGTGTAAATCAGTTTTCAGTTTGATAGTGAGCTTATTCACGTTAGCGTAAACAAATAATTATTCTTCTAATGACCAAAATGGGTTCCTCAGTATAACCTTAGCACCATATAGGTCCTCTTATAGATGTATTTTATGGAAGCATCATATACTTTTCATTCAATAGTTATCAGTAGGTTAGACTCAATGAAAAGGAACTTGTAGTACAAAGTGTGTGTTTCCTCCCTCTGTTCAGCAGCATGTGACACAGAGGGAGGAAACACACACTTTGTATCACAGCAATAACCTGGGATTTTAGCGGTGGTGTAAAAGGAGTATAAGACAGTAGAACAATTTAAACATGCTTGGGATAGGCATATGAATATCTTTACAAAGGGCCTCATTCATCATCAGTTGCAAATGCAAATGATCGTGCAATGAGAGATTATTGGCACACTGCATATACACAGTGCCGTTTCTAGCGGCGGGCGAGCCGTGCAACCGCACGGGGCGCCCGCCGCGGCACTTTGTGACCACTGCTCTCCTCCCTCTCTCTCCCCCCGAGCGCTCCTGCTCGGGGGGCGGGGCTTCGCGGAATGACGCGTTTGCGTCGTGACGTCACGACGCAAACGCGTCATTCCGCGAAGCCCCGCCCCCCGAGCAGGAGCGCTCGGGGGGAGGAGAGGAGGACTGGAGATAACCATCTACAGAGGAGGCGGCCGGCGCGCGGGACCCGAAGAGCGGCAAGTTGTAAGTATTCTTTTTCTCTCTCTCTCTCTCTCTCTCTCCCCCTCCCTCCCCCCACTTGACACCTGCCGCACTGTGTAAAATGGGGATACCTGCTGCACTCTGCAAAATGGTGATACCTGCCGCACTGTGTAAAATGGGGATACCTGCCGCACTGTGTAAAATGGGGGCACCTGCCGCACTGTGTAAAATGGGGATACCTGCCGCACTCTGTAAAATGGGGATACCTGCCGCACTCTGTAAAATGGGGATACCTGCCGCACTGTGTAAAATGGGGATACCTGCCGCACTGTGTAAAATGGGGATACCTGCCGCACTGTGTAAAATGGGGGCACCTGCCGCACTGTGTAAATGGGGATACCTGCCGCACTGTGTAAAATGGGGGCACCTGCCGCACTGTGTAAAATGGGGGCACCTGCGGCACTGTGTAAAATGGGGATACCTGCCGCACTCTGTAAAATGGGGATACCTGCCGCACTGTGTAAAATGGGGATACCTGCCGCACTGTGTAAAATGGGGGCACCTGCCGCACTGTGTAAAATGGGGATACCTGCCGCACTCTGTAAAATGGGGATACCTGCCGCACTCTGTAAAATGGGGATACCTGCCGCACTGTGTAAAATGGGGGCACCTGCCGCACTGTGTAAAATGGGGGCACCTGCCGCACTGTGTAAAATGGGGATACCTGCTGCACTCTGTAAAATGGGGATACCTGCCGCACTGTGTAAAATGGGGATACCTGCCGCACTGTGTAAAATGGGGGCACCTGCCGCACTGTGTAAAATGGGGATACCTGCCGCACTCTGTAAAATGGGGATACCTGCCGCACTCTGTAAAATGGGGATACATGCCGCACTGTGTAAAATGGGGGCACCTGCCGCACTGTGTAAATGGGGATACCTGCCGCACTGTGTAAAATGGGGGCACCTGCCGCACTGTGTAAAATGGGGGCACCTGCCGCACTGTGTAAAATGGGGGCACCTGCCGCACTGTGTAAAATGGGGATACCTGCCGCACTGTGTAAAATGGGGGCACCTGCCGCACTGTGTAAAATGGGGATACCTGCCGCACTGTGTAAAATGGGGACACCTGCCTGCGTACTGTGTAAAATGGGGGCACGTGCCTGCGTACTGTGTAAAATGGGGACACCTGCCAGCGTACTGTGTAAAATGGGGACACCTGCCTGCGTACTGTGTAAAATGGGGACACCTGCCTGCGTACTGTGTAAAATGGGGACACCTGCCTGCCGCACTTTGTAAAATGGGGACACCTGCCTGCCGCACTTTGTAAAATGGGGACACCTGCCTGCCGCACTTTGTAAAATGGGGACACCTGCCTGCCGCGCTTTGTAAAATGGGGACACCTGCCTGCCGCGCTGTGTAATATGGGGACACTTGCCTGGTGTAATGTGTAAAAAGGGGACTTTTTTATTTTTATTTTTTCCCCCTGTGGTGGGCGTGATATCAGACGAGGCCACGCCCACTGTAATGAGACCACGCCCATTTCAATCAGGCCACACAGCCTTGTCGGGAGCGCGCGCGCCTCCGGCGCGCGCATGCTTTTTTTCTGGCTATATGGGGGGGCACGCAATTTTTTTTTATAGCAATGGGGGGGGGGGGGGGGGGCGCATTTTGAAATCTCGCACTGGGAGCCAAATTGTCTAGAAACGGCCCTGCATATACATACACAACCATACACAAGACTTTGATTTTTGTGATCATATATTGGTATTTGTGAACACAGTAGCGATTGCATTTAGCAACGATAAATAGCAACGATAAAAAGGAGTGGTGGCGGCGTGTCAATGGGATGGGTATGTAATTTCTGCTATGCGGGGTGTGTTGTGGGTGTTACAATCACCATATATGCGAAACATATTGTAGGCATTGCAAATGCATCAACAACACAGTCTGAGTAGCTATAGATCTACACAGACAGTGGAAGTTCTGATGGCAGCAGCAGAAGTTCAGATGGTCAAGCTAATAATTGAAAACTCACAGACAGCCGATGGTGTTCATAGTGTTACAGGGAATGCTGTTTAGTGTACTGCATGCCTAATTAAATAAATATTTTTTTTTTACAATTGACAAAATAAGTTAAATAACACTTTTCTTTAGGTGTGTTTGTTGTCCTGTGTATGCTTATTTCATCACAGCGTTGTGCATAACTTATTACTATAGTAAGCAATATGGAGGAGAATTTTAAAATTGTAAATGTTTGCATACAGTATGTGCGATTATTATTATTATGTATATTCACGGGACTTTGCAAATTCTTTGCCTAAACAGTTCTCCATGTAATTTATGGCTTGATTAGTAATCTATTAGCAATCACTAGGTGTAACTTTAGTGAGTAGCACATGCAGAGATTTGCTTAGGACAAACTACAATGGTTTTGTGCTGACAGCGATGAATAAGAGATGCGTTTATTCTCATAATTTGAGCAAATGTACACAATGTTGCGTTTGTAGCTATACGTGCAATGGGAGGGGGCTATATTTGCGATGGGATTGTAATATACGTACATTTGATTGTGGGTTTGATTAGGGGTCTTGTAATAGATAACGAAAAAAACTCCCCTCACTCAATAGAGTGGGTGTACCTCGCGCTTGATAAAGTTGTTTCACCTGAGCAGCTGTATAAATCGGATAGTCAATCCAAACAAAACAGAAAACAATTGTACTAAAAGTACTAAAAACAACGCTAATAATAAATCTGTGCAGACAGGTGTATAAGATCAATCAACAATTTATTACAAAATAAAATAAGATAAAATAAATGATAAAATTGCTATTTGCTACAACAAGTGTATTATTTATTATGAATTTGAATTCTTTAAAAACATAACTGACTGTAATGTATCCAAATGGACCTGATAGAGGACACAAGATGTTTAAGTTATTGTCCAGTGGTTGGTGGACCTCAATTTTCTTATACGACATTACGGAAGTGTATGGGACCCTCAACATGAGTACCTTTCCTTTCTTTCTTTCTTTCTTTCTTTCTTTCTTTCTTTCTTTCTTTCTTTCTTTCTTTCTTTCTTTCTTTCTTTCTTTCTTTCTTTCTTTTTCTTTCTTTTTTTCTTTCTTTCTTTCTTTCTTTCTTTTCTTTTCTTTCTTTTCTTTTTTCTTTCTTAAACCGTACTGCACTAAAAAATGTTTGATTTCAGTAATAGTTTTTGGTTTTGTAGTGCTTCTGTAGTGGTTGCGCTCTCTGAGTATGATGTTACCAGAACAGGGAAATGGGGGTTATTGCTAATGGTAACCCATTATTATAAAGGGTAATGCAAAAAACAAGCATTTTCTCCAACAGACCAAAAAAAAGAAAGTTTATTTAAAAATGAAAAGGAATTAGATACAATGAAAATTACAAGATAGAATACATATTAAAAAAGTAAGGAATAATATAGGAAATAAAAAGAAAACTTTTTTTTATTTTTTTTAACTAGATTTATAAAATAACATGATCATTATACAGTATAATGTACCATACTGCATTATGGAGTGTGCTACACAGAATATTATTATCAGTCACATAATAACTCCCTGCCCTGTTGGAGCTTTCAGTCCAATTATCTACAGTACCCAACAAATACACTCACAAGGGATCCTGAATGTACAGTTAGGATAGACCTCATATTATTTTCTATGAATGTCTTGACAATGAATTGCACCACTGAAAGGAAAGCATCACTTTTAAATTAAATATTTTTCTTTCTTTTTTACAATTTATTTTATTTTATAGTGTTATAAAGAATGATGCATGACTGGAACAGAAAGTCAACTGTAAAATGAATTCACAAGGTGTAGCGTACATTCAGTCACATAAGGCAGCTGTTGAAAAAGCTGAACAATTCAACAATATAATTAAACAAATTAAATATTTCTCCGGAACTGACTAGTTATAAAAGTAACTGTGGTAATACTCCATCTAGTAGGTATGATTTAAGATAAGTTTTGCAGTGACACAATAGGCTTCAAATAGGGGAAACAAGCTTAAAGCGACACTAGAAGAATGATCAGCCTCAAGCACACCAGTAACACACCATTAACTCCAAATCCAAGCACTGGCTGGATAGAGTTGTAGGAATGGCCATCAACTATTAAAAATTCTTCATGGTCTATGGCTGACGTAGAATCGTTTTTTCCATCAATGGGGGAGAACCAGATGGTTCCTTGCCATCAATGATACACAACCACCTTCATATTTTGTTTGTTTTTTTCAAGGTATTGTAACACAGAGCTTATCACCTGTCACTCCCATGAAGCTCCACCTCTTTTTGGCCTGTAGCATAATGAATAGAAAGCAGAGATGACCATCGGTGGGTGAGACCATTGATGGTTTCCTTGCAGATAGTTTCACATCATTGAGGTTAACCATTAATGGTACCATCGATGGGTAACCCACCGATGGCCATCCCCGCAAAGCTGTAGAAAGGGGATGGAGCTGGACAGAGATGTAATCAGGGCAGCAGGAGACGGAGTGAGATGGGGCTGCAAACAGAGAGTGGGTCAGGACAGGGTGGAGCTGGGGTGGGCAGACTGATGTGACCTGAGTCGCTTTACTACTCATATATATATTTCTGCAGCGGCGTACATTGGTTTCCACATGGAAACATCGGGGTGTAGAGATGGCGCTTGATCCAGGCACCAACAGGCTAAAGCTTTAGACTGTCCCAGGATGCATTGGGGCCTCCTCTATAACCCTGCCTCCAGGCACTGTGAGCTTAGTTTCAAATTGGTGCCTGCAGAAGCAGGTCACTTAACAGGGGGGCTGCACTGGGCAGCCCTGAAAAAGCTTTTAGAAGACTTCAAGGGCCGCAGCACTTACATATCAGGGTGACATTCTGTGCTGCGGCTCCATCGCCTCCCCAGTGGTGTTGCATTCTCCCGCTTGCTCTGTTCCCGGGTACTTGCTGCAGAGACGCTCTGGCTCTAGGCACATGGTCGCAGATGCTCTCCTGGTTTGCGTGGCTGCTACTGAAGGGAGGAGGTAAGAGGGCCACCCAGGCAGGACCCGCCATTAAATTGCATTCCGGTTGTAGTCTAAGGAGACACACTGCGACGCTGGTGTGTACACTGTAACAGAGCAAGGACCCCACTATATCCACCAGGGCATAGGAGTACAGGCCGGATATATAAATATCCACTTTATTAAGACTCCATAGTACCAGGTGGTGAGGACCAGCATAGGGGAGAAGGCGCTTGACCTGTAGCCCCTCCCCCAGCTCCGCGCACCATCTAATGCTGGTGTTCCCGCCCTGGAGCTGCCTCACACTCTCCCTCACTCCCTGACTGAGACACTGGGTGCCATCTTCTATCATTAGCTGCAACTTATCTCCGGGACTGCAGGGCAAGGTCTCCTCCGTAAATCCACCTGTACATCAGCGCCGTGATTTTACAGACACTTAAGTATTCTATATGTCAATTATAAGACAGCGTTAGTTACGAACAAGTGTACTGTTGCCAGAATATATTCTACGAGTATTCTGATATATATTTCCTGTCTCGGACCGCGCATTGTTTTATATATATATATATATATATATATATACCCCTTGATGATGTCAGATTGACGAAACGCGTTGGGATATCCTGTATGACCCTCCATCTTAAGTTAAGCTATTTTTAATAGTTACAATTTTCTTTATTCCTTTTATGTCTTAAGATTTTTACATACCCAATTTTTTAGTATATATACTGTTTTACCACATTTTACCATATATGTAGTTCTGTGTAAAAAAACAGTTTCTGCTTAAAACTAGTGTTTTTATGTATTTTGCAAAATAAATTGTTTTTACTTTTTTACAAAAAGGCTTTTTTACCATGTCCTTTATAAATTTCATTTTAGTCCGCTAAGTATTTTTAATATAAACACCAGTTGGTCGCCAGAACCCCTACCTACCCATATTCATCCTAACACTATACAGCATCTTACCAATGCTGAAATTTTAGGGGACGGCTGACACCCTGTTATTCATAAGGGAGTGTTTTTTACATATAAGTATTTAAAAAAAAAACCCTTTAGGTGTTTTTTCCCTCACATGTGGCGCTATACTCCTATTACACACACACACACACACACACACACACACACACACACACACACACACACACACACACATACATATATATATATATATATATATATATATATATATATACTAGTCCAGTGCAGTTTTATTGTCTTACTAAAATAATTATCTACATTGTCACTGTGACTGTGTGTGCCTGTATCTGCTGTGTGGATTTCATTTTCAGTGTATCCCGGCTATATCTATCACTGTATTCTGTACCCTAGGACTAGGTGCGTCAGGGTCTCATATATAGTGCTACACAGCATTTACCATTAAGTGTATTCTACTGTATACTCAGTCACTTCATACTGGATTTATTCGCTGGTGTTGTCTACTGTGTACGCAGTCACATAGTACTGGATTTAGACGCTGGTGTTGTGTACTGTGTACGCTGTCACATTCTAAGGGATTTATTCAAAGTATTGTACTCTGTCTGGCTGTATCGTACTCATATGCTCTGCAGTTGCATTCACTTAAATGCCTAACACAAAGGGTGGGAAATCCATGGACGCTCCTGTATCATGCAGCGCTGACACCAGGGATTTGCCTGAGGAAGCTTTGAATGATGGTCTGTGTAATACGTGCCATACATCTACCAGTCAGTATGCAGCTCCTGTAATGAATCAGGAGCCACCTTGGGCGGCATTCTCATCTATGCTCAATATGCTTGTGACACGCCTTGCGCCCCCTATGGGACCTCCTGTGCCATTGCAGCCACATGTTCCTATGGTAAATCCGCTTTGGGCGGATAATTTGTCTACCCAGTTGCAGCAATTGAATCAATCTTTGGTTAGACATAAACTTACCCCAAGTCACTCTGGTGTCAAGGGGTCATCTAAGCAGGCCACTTCCTCCTCACAATCCACTAATCTCTCTGAAGATTCTTCTGATGAGGAAGGGGAGTATACTGACCCGTCAAACACTGACAGAGCCACTTCTGATGAGGAATCTACAACTCAGGTTGATGTTCCTGACCTAGTGGTTGCTATTAAACAAATCCTACAAATAGATGATGATGTGGATACCACTACCATGTCTAAGAAACCTGATAAGTTTAAACAGAAGGTAACTAAAACTGCAAATGGAACTGAAGCATGGGTTCAGGCATTAGAGGAAGAACTGCCTCAGGATATATCTGACACTGCCAGACAATACCTGTCTCATATTACCACTGCCACCTATTACATTCAGGAGGCGTCCTCCGAGGCAGGTGTGTTGGCGGCCAAGGCATCGACTACGTCCATCCTGGCTTGCCATAATCTGGGGTTGAGGTCATGGAATGTGGTCCTGGACTCCAAAAAGACCTTGGAGGTACTCCCTTTTAAGGGAGACATCCTATTTGGGGAAGATCTCAATAAGATTGTGACTGACTTAGTGGCTGCTAAGACTGCATTTCTCCTGAATACTAATCCTTCTGGAGCAGAAAAAACAGCGTGGGTTTTACCACACAGGATCACTCCTAGCCCTATTAACCCTTTAGGGTGAGTAGGAATGCTTAGAATTGCATAAGGAGATAGAAATACAAATGAATAACCAAATTCCTTTCATTTGATGGGTGATGTTACGTCAGCAAAATCAATAATACAGGGATTGGTGGTGCTCCCCAGAGTCAGAAAAAACGTATTTTGGTGTGAGGAAAAAAGAAGACTCTATACTGGGATCACTCTTAACTATAACAGGAAAAAAGAATCCAAAACGGTATCAATGTTTATCAGTCTAAAATCTGCTATTTATTAGATATACATTAAAATAAAGGAACAACACAGACACACCTATAAATAAAAAAAGGGAAAACTATGTTCCTGGACAGCGAATAAATGCCATCTAGTTTTCAATAATTTATTGATTAAACCTGTGCAGGTACATTATAAATAATACATGGATTTTATGGACCAAAATTTTTATTCGGACTGTAGTGAGTTCTGATTGTTAGATTAATTGCATGCGCTTAGAGAGGACAATCCAATATTATGTAATAATCACTAGAACGCCCATTGGGCTTGTTCAATATACACCACAGATAAAGAAGTCCCTGAAAATGCTATTAAGGTACAGCAAAACAGTATAAAGTAAAGAGGGAGATATCCAATTATCCCCGTTAAAACATCCGAAACGGCTGTTTTCGGATGTTTTTCAAACTTTTTTCCGATGTTTCGGATCCAGATGGATCGCCTGTAAAAAAAAAAAACCCTTCTACTGAAAACACACAGGTTCAGTGAAACCTGTGTGTTTTCGTGTGAAACAGCCCCGTTTCCAGGGATTTGGCTTAGCCTGCCGGAGCAGGTGAAAGAAAATCCCCAATAAGCCGGCATGTGCCGTGGCTTATCGGGGCTAATTAGCTAGCCCCCGGTGGGACAATTAGCCCCGGTAATTTACATTACTTCTTTATCTGTGGTGTATATTGAACAAGCCCAATGGGCGTTCTAGTGATTATTACATAATATTGGATTGTTCTAGTGATTATTACATAATATTGGATTGTAAATGATTGAAATCTATACAGCATTTATTCGCTGTCCAGGAACATACTTTTCCTTTTTATTTTTTCCTCACACCAAAATACTAATCCTTCTGCACAGAAGGCAAAAGGTACCACTTTTCACTCTTGCCTGCCGCTCTTTTCAACAAAAGGTCAGACATACCCGAGACAATCTCGTGCTCCAAGAACCACTAAGCCAAAGGCAAAACAATCCTGGGCTGCGCATCAGCCTGTTTCTAAACAAGACAAGCCTGCTGCATGACCGGGCAAGCCTCCCCCTGGGGGACCCCAGGGTGGGAGGCCAACTTTTGCAATTCACCCAGGTCTGTTAAAGACCACTTCAGATGCATGGGTTGTCTCTCACAGGTACGCAGTTTCTTTCAAGAAACGTCCCCCTCGCGAATTCTACACACCGGTTATTCCTTCGGATCCGTTGAGGGCGCAAGCTCTACAACTGATTGTGCGTTCCCTCCTGGATACAGGAGTGATAGTGCTAGTACCTAGGTCCCAGAGAGGCAGAGGATTCTACTCGATCCTGTTTCTAGTCCCGAAACCCAGTGGGTCTTTCCGGCCTATACTCAACCTCAAATCACTGAACAAGTTTGTGAGAGTGTCCAAGTTCCATATGGAAACACTGCACTCAATTGTACTGGCCATGGAACCCGGAGACTATATGGTATCCCTGGATATACAAGATGCTTACCTGTATATACCTATTGCCATATCACATCAGCAATATCTGCGATTTGCTATTGGCAACCTTCACTATCAATTCCAGGATCTGGCGTTTGGACTGGCCACGGCCCCTCAGATCTTCACCAAGGTTATGGCCGTGATGATGGCTCATCTTCATCGCCAGGGAGTCAGTATCCAGCCGTATCTGGACGACTTGCTGATTCTGGCAAACTCCCACGATGTCCTCCTCAGGCATCTACAACTGACGGTAACCTTCCTACAAGCCCAAGGGTGGCTCATCAACTGGAAGCATGGTGCACCTGGGGGCACTGCTGGACACACACAGTCAATGGCTGGACTATAATAGGAGAGTATAGCACCACTTTAACAAACATAATTTATTTAAGACACATTTATATGTATAAAATAACTAAAAAGAAGTCAATTGATTCTAATTATATGTAAGAAAAATATAAGGTCCAAGTCTAAAACATAATAAAATCAGAGCATAAGACAGGCAGGAGCTATATCTTATCAGTGAAGGCTTCCCTCACTGACCTCCTATACTTAAGATAAGATATACCTCCAGGGGCAAAAAATGAAACAATTTGCAACCATTCTGCATGCAGGTTGAACAGATTTAAAATGTGTAGAGAGATTTAATGCTGAGAAGGGGCATGTCCTACCCTTACTTACCTACTCTTCAGAAATGACTGGGAGGCCCCCGAATCTTGGGTGGTGCTCCCAGCAGCCCACATCTCTGAGTGAAGTGGTGGTCTGAACCAGGGCCGTTTCTTGGGGAGGGCGAGCCATGCAATCGCACGAGGCGCTAGCTGCGGTACTGACTGTGGCTCCATGCTTCCCCCTCCTCCCTCTTCCCGAGTACCCTGCTCGGGGGGCGGAGATACAAAGAATGGATGCGATTGTGTCATGGCGTCACGACGCAACCGCATCATTCCGAGAAACTCTGCTCCCCCGAGCGGAGTACTGAGGAGGAGGGGGAGCCAAGTTACAAAGAGGAAGATGGAGAGGTGGCCGGCATGAGGAGTGACTGGAGAGGAGTCGAAGAGTGGGAATCGCCTCTGTAAGTTTAGTAACTCTCTGTCTCTCTCAACCTCTCTCGATGGGGACTCTGACTGCCATTATGTGTAAAATGTGGACACCTGCCGTAATGTGTAAAATGGGGACACCTGCCGTAATGTGTAAAATGGGGACACTTACCTGCCGTAATGTGTAAAATAGGAACTCTGCCTGCCGTAACGTGGGGATTTAATGTATCAATGGCATTGCGGTGTGTGGCATAATATGGTGCAGGGGGCATTGCTGTGTGGGGCTTAATATGGTAGAATTATTTTTTTCCCATGGGGGCCGTGATCTGTTGGTGCAGGGTCAAAAACTGAGGTGTAAAGTAGTCTTTTCAGACGACGCTATGCCTATTTTAGCAAGGCCATGCCTATTTTAGCAAGGCCATGCCCCCTTGCCGGGAACGTGCGCGCCAAAGTTTTGTTTTGTTTGTTAATCTGGGGGGGAGGGCACATTTTTTTTCTATGTCATGGTGGTGGTGGGGGGGGTGTCAATTTTTAAATCTCGCACTGGGAGCCAACTTGGCTAGAAACAGCCCTGGTCTGAACAGTCGATGATGCGCTTCGTGCTGAATCATGTCATCATAGCCCAGGCCCCTGCTTTACGATGCTGGTAATCTCAGCATTGTATGATGGGGAGAGCTAACAATGATCTAAATGAGTCACCATACCCTCCGTACTACCCACTGATGTTGAGCCACTCCCCCCACTGTGCCAAATTGGTTGTCCTCTCTTGGAGGGGGCATCCAGATAGTTGGAAAGAATGATCGTAGCTCAACTGTAAATTTCAGTATAAAAACAAAGCTGTTCACTAGATAAACAAGTAGCTTTTTCCCTGCATGCAAGAAAAATAACTGTATTTGATCCTGTTGTCTTGCAACACTGTTTGTAAATTGCTCTATTTATCTACTGTTTCAACGCCACAATTACAGTAGCCCTTACAGTTGATTGGGGGAGCTCAAGCAGAGGAGAAATGTAACAGCCTAATGGTATGTACACAGTGGTCGATATATATCGGCTGTTCACCGCCCATACATAAGCTACAGCAGCCAGTGGTGATTGACGGGATAACTGGGCGGGTGTGTGTAAATGCCCGCCCAGTTCATGACATCGGTCCCGATGGATCGGGCAGTATGTGTAAAGTCTCTATCTCTGTCCAAGTGTATTTTTACAAATTTTATTATTACTTTTACCCATTAAAACTCAGTTTTTATCTATAAATGGTTTGGTTCTTTGGAATATTACTGCTTATGCAGGGAGAAAAAGAAACTGCTACGTGAATCTACAACGCATGTCTCAAGTAAGCATCCATGTAAGCCTGGATGTCCCTGAATGTCAGATGATGAGATACTAGAAAGTTTTCTTTCTGGAGTATATAAAGTAAAGATACCTTTATGTCAGGGATGGGGAACCTTCGGTCCTCCAGCTGCTGTTGAACTACACATCCCAGCATGCCTTGCAACAGTTTTAGCATGGCCAAATAGCAAAACTGTAGCAAGGCATGCTGGTATGTGTAGTTCAACAACAGCTGGAGGGCCGAAGGTTACCCATCCCTGCTTTATGAGCATGTACTTCACTGTTTGATGTAAGCCTAAGAGTGAGCATCATTTTTTGTGGTCATCGCACACTTTGGGTGGCCCCATACTACGTACTTTAACATGCAGCGGAGGACATATACACCTTCTAGAACTTTGAAATCCTTGATTTTACGCTTAAGGAAATACTACGCATTGGAGCAAATCTCTGTTCTTCTTTTGCATGTATTATCCCTTGGAGGAGATCGCTCAGCTCTGTACACTAAGGGATTAATTCAGACTTGATTAAAGCCATGCAAAATTTTGCACAGCTACGATCAGCCACCCAGACATGCGGGGAGACGCCCAGCACAGGGCTAGTCCGCCGCGCATGTCTGGCCCTCCCCTTGCCGCACAGGTACAAAAGCATTGCACAGCGCCAATGCTTTTGTACCTGAGGAGTAGCTCCCTACCAGCGTAGCTCCTGCGCGCTGGCAGGGAGACGCCCGTTGCTCTCCAGGTCACAGCGGCTGCGTGTGATGTCACACAGCTGCCGCAGCCTGCCCCATCGCACGGTCCAGGCACGCTTGCATTGCCCGGGCCCCCAAAAACAGCGGCCCAACACTGCTGGTCCGCCCCCTTCCGCCCAGTGAACGCCTTTGCCTGTCAATCAGGCAGAGGTGATTGCTGGGCTTAGATGCTGATAGCATCTCTGACATGCGCCGGTGCACTGCGATGCCTGCGCATGTGCAGGTCAGACCTGATCGCCCGCTGTGCGAAAACGCACAGCAGCGATCAGGTCTGAATTAACTTCTAAGAAAATAAGAAAACCCACTAAAGACTGCAACCGTGGAGTTTGGACATTTGACATTAGACCGGTTTGAAATTTAATTATCTGTACGCTTCAAGTGTTTAGCGCATGTGATATCATTTCCACATTGTCAACACACTGCCTGGTCCGTCCATAGATATATCTGCAGATCAATTGATCTGCAGATATATTTATTAGTGTGTACCCAGCATAACATGGAAATGTGTCATACTATGACAGTCACTGAGCTCTTCATTATGGCCCATTCAACCTCTAAGGGGGTGATTCAATTGTTTTACCCCGTGGCTACCACTAAGGGGTGAAAATCGGAGCAATTCAATTGTTGCTCTGTTCAGACACCCGTTAGCCATGGGGGGACACATTTCTTATAGAAGTCTCCTGAGGTGCGAGAAAAAATGTGTGCAAAGTCTGTGGTTTAGGTGCCCAAATGGAGTTTGGGTGCCCTAACAAGGACTTTAGACGGCACCAGACGCTATTTGGGTGTGTATAAAGCAATGGGCGTCTGATCAGGGCATCAATTGAATTGGGTGCCCAAAAAACATTTAAATCACTCCCTAATAACACAGGTCTGAGATGAAAAAGCTTTTTTAATGACTTTATGTGATACTTACAGATTTTTGGCTTCTGAAAACGAAAATACCACCCGATTTTGCATATCACATCACGTTTTTCTGCAAAACGTGTATTTATGAATAAGTAATTTTTTTCATATTCATTAAAGTAATAAATGTATTCTGACTACTTTTATTATAAATCAGTGGGGGTAAATCAGATCTGATCGCTGCTGTGCGTTTTCGCTCAGCGGGCGATCAGATCCTAACAGCGCATGTGTCTGAGCCGCATTGGACAGCTACAATGGTCATCGCCAGTCAGCGAGGGGATGGTGCAGAGGATCACTTCGCATGGGCGTTCGCAAGGTGATTGACAGGAATGTTTGTGAGTGGCAACTGACCATTTACAGGAAGTGTCCGGAAAACCGCAGGAGTGTCCAAGCGTTTGAGGGAGGGTGTGTGACGTCAGCTCCGGACCCGATCAGCAGGAATCAATCGCACTGGAAGAGTAAGTCCTGGGCTGCACAAACTGATTTTTAGCAGCTCTACTAACACATAGGAACGCATACTTGCACAGCGAAAATACACTCTCTCGTAGGCGGAGACTGTCTGATTGCAGGACAGCAAAAAACACAGCCCAGCGATCAGCTCTGAATTAGGCCCATTGTCTTAAATGAATTCAGTTGGTAGTATAGACTGTTGTAGTTCAGTTCTCGTCATGAAACTTCCCCCCGCACAGTGCCAGATTAAGGTTCACATGTGCCTGGGGCTGAAATTTACAAAGGGACTAAGGCCCTCATTCGGACCTGGTTGCACGCACGTGGATTTTTGCACTGCTGCGACCAGGTAATCGCCGCCTACAGGGGAGGGGTAAACACTGTGCAGGGGAGCGATTGCTTGTGCAGAGAGCTGCACAAACAAAAATTTGTGCAGTCTCTGCACAGCTCAGGACTTACTCAGCCTCTGCGGCGATCCGGCCTGGAGGTGACGTCAGGATCCCTCCCTGGAAACGGCCGGGCATGCCTGCGTTCGGCTGGACACTCCTTCAAAACGGTGAGTTGACACCCCCAGCTGGCCTCTTCCTGTCAATCTTCTTGCGTTCGCCGCTGCGAACGCTTTCTTCGTTCTTTTCGTCACTGTCCGGCGACGGGCATTGCTGGGCAGCAATGCGCCTGCGCATTGTGGCCCGCACGCATGCGCTGTTGAGACCCGATCGCATGGCTGCAAATACCTGCAGCGTGCGATCGGGTTGGAATGACCCGTTACAGAAACCTTGGCTGCAGCATGAGTTTAAAGGCATTTCCCGAATAATCTCGGAGACTACAGTGAAGAACAGGGTGGACGGTTCCACCAAGACGTTAAAGATGTAGAAAGAAGATATCAGGGTTGTTGGGACGTCAGCATGATAGCTGACTACTGCTGGATGATACACAGAGACGACACAGAAAAACTTTTAAGCAAAAAGCGACAAAACGAAGTTTGAAGACAAAAAAAACAAGATATTAATGATTTTTTCAAAAATTATGGTTTTGTTTCTATTATTGTTTGATGTTATTGTTATTTTAGTATGTAATTTAAAACAAAAACACACTGATATCATCTACACTTTTTCGTATTTCAAAATAAATATATCAAGAACAATTAAAGTTCTTGTTTTTTCTTAAAAATGTATGTAATCCCCTTATAGGTAATTGTGATGTGGTATTTTTTTTATATACTATTTCTTGATGTTCACAGGAGTAGAATTAAGTATATAAAAGTAAAAGCTTTTAATACCTTACATTTCGCAGACCTGTGTAATTGATTATGAAGGCTGCATAGCTGTATACTTGATTTTATGCGCCTGAATGTGGCTGAAATGGGCAATCACACTAATTAGAATGGATGTCCACATACCTTTGGCCGTGCAGTATTTAGTGTGTATTTGTGTTTATATATACAGTATATATATATATATATATATATATATATATATATAAAATAAAAAACAAATAAATACAGAGTGCGCTAGTGTTATAACTGATTGAGAATTGCTCAGTTCCAGATTCAAGGGCCGGAATCCTCTTGAGTTCTTTTTCCCCTTAGGGAATTCCTAATTGGGGCCTGTATAGAAACCCTCTCACCAAAGAAATCACCCGACAAAAAATTCACTGTTTAGTTACAAGAATTTTTTATATAAAATATTCTTTAATCCATAATCATACTCAGTCGGTGCACTGAATCAATACTGCATTCAAGTGTTAATCACTGGAGTGTTATCTTATACCACTGGTCCTGTATGCAATTCAGTTTGTCAAGTTGTGTCAGGAGGAGGTTTCAGACTTTTTCTCGGTTTTTAGCTCTGATCCTGGTTGCCGCCAGCCATTATGGATCTTTTATCCCTTTAAATGGTGGCGCATTGTTCATTATTTTTTAGAGTCAGTCAGTCACTACCTTTACTGTTTCA
Source organism: Pseudophryne corroboree (assembly GCF_028390025.1). NCBI lineage: Eukaryota > Metazoa > Chordata > Amphibia > Anura > Myobatrachidae > Pseudophryne > Pseudophryne corroboree. The sequence continues at coordinate 440,241,690 of NC_086445.1, forward strand.
AATGAGAATTGCTTTTTCGGATCTATGAATTTCTGTGAGATTTATTTGAACTCCAGCAGATCACGCTTATATTATATTCCTAGTGGGATTTATTACATCTTAAAACCTCTAGATGGATATGCGTCACATTGGATCCCAGTAAATTACGTTTACAGTATAAAGCACATCCTTGTGGAATGTAGTTTTAGACACATTTTACCCCTGAAGAAGTCCGAGTGGACGAAACGCGTAGGATTTATCAATTATTGTACACTATCGCTCTGCCTTGATTATTCCTCCAAGAGCTCACACCGCTGAGGTGAGGAGGAATAGTCTGTAACATCTAAAGCATTTCGGTGTGTGTTCAAATAATTGTTCTGTCATTTTATCATGTTAATTTTATGATTATGGATTAAAGAATATTTTATATAAAAAATTCTTGTAACTAAACAGTGAATTTGTTGTCGGGTGATTTCTTTGGTGAGAGGGTTTCTATACAGGCCCCAATTAGGAATTCCCTAAGGGGAAAAAGAACTCAAGAGGATTCCTGCCCTTGAATCTGGAACTGACCAATTCTCAACCAGTTATAACACTAGCGCACTCTGTATTTATTTGTTTTTTGTTTCTATTTTTAAGATCCTACTGACAGGGGATCTTTCAGTAATGCTGCTGAAACTCAGCGCAGGAAGGGTATTTTTTTGTTTGTCATATATATATATATCCCGTCGGTCACAATACCTCCCCCTCCATCCTGCCCGCTTACAATCCCGGCAGTTGGTATGCCAACTATCAGAAACTATTCTCACTTATGGGTGTATACGACACCCATAGAGTGGGAATAGAACCTGTGGCGAGCCCCCCTCCCGCCAGCATACCGCCATGGGTCTCCCGCTGTCGTTATTGTACCCAACCCATAGTATGTAATGGCATTATAATTACCCCATGCTGCTATTACCCACTAGTCTATAATAAGTTTACCATCCGCCATACATTATATACATTCTATATCATGATCTACAATATAATTAGAACTTTAATGAAACCATGTATTGCACTGATTACCCTACTGTCATTTATTGTTCAGTAACTAATGCTCATCTCTCCCCTGTACCAACATTATCAATGTGTGGCACAGCTCAGTCTCTAGATACCACCTGCTGTCATCTGACAGCTTCACTTCATGACTGGTGGCACTTGCTTGCAGAAGGCACACCAGGCTGATGAGGCCAGGTGATTCTTTTATTTTTTTTTGCCATTACGTCTACTCTTTTACATATAAGATTTTGCAACTGATGGGAGTGGAACAATGGGCATCAAGCTGTCATTCGGAAGGTGGTAGTGGGGTAAGGTTGGGGCTGATTTGGCGGTCTTGTGGCATCCGGACTGGCCCTGAAATAAAGTGGTCAGTGATGTGAAGGGGTGGGGGGCAATAATATGTGTAGGGGCAGTCTGACCCCTAAATCTGCCGCTGTTCATGACATGCTGCTGCGCAGTTAGTGACCCTAGAGCCCAGAATCTATTGCTCTGTCGGCTCGAGAGGTGGGGTCCCAGACTCCTACTCTCTTGATGTGTCCATGTGTGGGACAAAAAATCTTGGAATCGTCAACCTAACAATACTGCCAACAAACACTCCCTGATTGTCAATCACTTTACCAATAAAACCTCAATGCGACCGCATGTCACAAGACCATTGCAGCATGTGCACGAATGCCACATACAGTAGACTCATGCTTTGTGGCAAAAAAAACCACTCCACCATGTCTACCATCAACATTGACCTCCATCTCAGAATCAGGCCTATTATACAGTGTACTGTATGTGCATACCACTATACGGTGTATGTAGAATTGTAGAAAGAAGATGTGTCAGGGAGTGTCCGGAAAAATGCAGACGTGCCCGAGCGTTTTCAGGGCGGATGTGTGAAGTCAGCTCTGGACCCGATCAGCATGTTTCTATCGCACTGTAGGAGTAAGTCATGGGCTACGCACACACTGCAAAGTATGGAAAAATCATTCGATGGTGAGTGTAATGCGATCGGTTTTGCGGATCGGTATCCGCTGACTGAGGGACATTTTCGCACAGCGTACACATGCATTCCCACACTTGCACAGGGGAAAATTTTCAATCCCCCATGGCCGGCGACTATCTGATGGCAGGACAGGGTAATTTGCAGCACAGCGATCAGGTCTGAATTACCCCCTCTGTGCCATCTCATTAATTATAAGCAACAGTAAAAATCTGAACTCACAGTAGTATTCTAATTTGTGTGCGATCAGTGAGCTAAATGAGACACAAGGTATGGTAAGACAGTATATACATATTTACACTTTTGATAGAAAAAAAACTATTCTACTTTCATAGCCACTGCTTTTATCTTGTAGACATCTTTAGTAGAGATGAGCGGGTTCGGTTTCTCTGAATCCGAACCCGCCCGAACTTCATGGTTTTTTTCACGGGTCCGAGCAGACTCGGATCCTCCCGCCTTGCTCGGTTAACCCGAGCGCGCCCGAACGTCATCATGACGCTGTCGGATTCTCGCGAGACTCGGATTCTATATAAGGAGCCGCGCGTCGCCGCCATTTTCACACGTGCATTGAGATTGATAGGGAGAGGACGTGGCTGGCGTCCTCTCCATTTAGATTATAAGAGAGAGAGATTTACTGGAGCTTAGGACTAGGAGGAGTACTGTAGAAGTGTAGAGAGTGCAGAGAGTTTACTAGTGAGTGACCACCAGACAGTGCAGTTTATTTAATATATCCGTTCTCTGCCTGAAAAAAGCGATACACACAGTGACTCAGTCACATACCATATCTGTGTGCACTGCTCAGGCTCAGCCCAGTGTGCTGCATCATCTATATATATTATATATCTGTCTGACTGCTCAGCTCACACAGCTTATAATTGTGGGGGAGACTGGGGAGCACTGCAGTGCCAGTTATAGGTTATAGCAGGAGCCAGGAGTACATAATATTATATTAAAATTAAACAGTGCACACTTTTGCTGCAGGAGTGCCACTGCCAGTGTGACTGACCAGTGACCTGACCACACTGACCACCAGTATAGTTAGTAGTATACTTATATTGTGATTGCCTGAAAAAGTTAAACACTCGTCGTGTGACTTCACTTGTGTGTTGTTGTTTTTTTTATTCTATAAAAATAAAACTCATTCTGCTGACAGACAGTGTCCAGCAGGTCCGTCATTATATAATATATAATATATACCTGTCCGGCTGCAGTAGTGATATATATATATTTTTTATATCATTTATCATCCAGTCGCAGCAGACACAGTACGGTAGTTCACGGCTGTGGCTACCTCTGTGTCTGCACTCGGCAGGCAGTCCGTCCATAATTGTATACCACCTAACCGTGGTTTTTTCTTCTTCTTTATACATACATACTACTACGACATCTCTTTATCAACCAGTCTATATTAGCAGCAGACACAGTACAGTACGGTAGTTCACGGCTGTGGCTACCTCTGTGTCTGCACTCGGCAGGCAGTCCGTCCATAATTGTATACCACCTAACCGTGGTTTTTTTTTCTTTCTTCTTTATACATACATAGTTACATAGACATCTCTTTATTCAACCAGTCTATATTAGCAGCAGACACAGTACAGTACGGTAGTTCACGGCTGTGGCTACCTCTGTGTCTGCACTCGGCAGGCAGTCCGTCCATAATTGTATACCACCTAACCGTGGTTTTTTTTTCTTTCTTCTTTATACATACATAGTTACATAGACATCTCTTTATCAACCAGTCTATATTAGCAGCAGACACAGTACAGTACGGTAGTTCACGGCTGTGGCTACCTCTGTGTCTGCACTCGGCAGGCAGTCCGTCCATAATTGTATACCACCTAACCGTGGTTTTTTTTTCTTTCTTCTTTATACATACATAGTTACATAGACATCTCTTTATCAACCAGTCTATATTAGCAGCAGACACAGTACAGTACGGTAGTTCACGGCTGTGGCTACCTCTGTGTCTGCACTCGGCAGGCAGTCCGTCCATAATTGTATACCACCTAACCGTGGTTTTTTTTTCTTTCTTCTTTATACATACATAGTTACATAGACATCTCTTTATCAACCAGTCTATATTAGCAGCAGACACAGTACAGTACGGTAGTTCACGGCTGTGGCTACCTCTGTGTCTGCACTCGGCAGGCAGTCCGTCCATAATTGTATACCACCTAACCGTGGTTTTTTTTTCTTTCTTCTTTATACATACATAGTTACATAGACATCTCTTTATCAACCAGTCTATATTAGCAGCAGACACAGTACAGTACGGTAGTTCACGGCTGTGGCTACCTCTGTGTCTGCACTCGGCAGGCAGTCCGTCCATAATTGTATACCACCTAACCGTGGTTTTTTTTTCTTTCTTCTTTATACATACATACTACTACGACATCTCTTTATCAACCAGTCTATATTATTAGCAGCAGACACAGTACAGTACGGTAGTTCACGGCTGTGGCTACCTCTGTGTCTGCACTCGGCAGGCAGTCCGTCCATAATTGTATACCACCTAACCGTGGTTTTTTTTTCTTTCTTCTTTATACATACATAGTTACATAGACATCTCTTTATCAACCAGTCTATATTAGCAGCAGACACAGTACAGTACGGTAGTTCACGGCTGTGGCTACCTCTGTGTCTGCACTCGGCAGGCAGTCCATAATTGTATACTAGTATCCATCTCCATTGTTTACCTGAGGTGCCTTTTAGTTGTGCCTATTAAAATATGGAGAACAAAAATGTTGAGGTTCCAAAATTAGGGAAAGATCAAGATCCACTTCCACCTCGTGCTGAAGCTGCTGCCACTAGTCATGGCCGAGACGATGAAATGCCAGCAACGTCGTCTGCCAAGGCCGATGCCCAATGTCATAGTACAGAGCATGTCAAATCCAAAACACCAAATATCAGTAAAAAAAGGACTCCAAAACCTAAAATAAAATTGTCGGAGGAGAAGCGTAAACTTGCCAATATGCCATTTACCACACGGAGTGGCAAGGAACGGCTGAGGCCCTGGCCTATGTTCATGGCTAGTGGTTCAGCTTCACATGAGGATGGAAGCACTCAGCCTCTCGCTAGAAAACTGAAAAGACTCAAGCTGGCAAAAGCACCGCAAAGAACTGTGCGTTCTTCGAAATCCCAAATCCACAAGGAGAGTCCAATTGTGTCGGTTGCGATGCCTGACCTTCCCAACACTGGACGTGAAGAGCATGCGCCTTCCACCATTTGCACGCCCCCTGCAAGTGCTGGAAGGAGCACCCGCAGTCCAGTTCCTGATAGTCAGATTGAAGATGAAGATGTTGAAGTACACCAGGATGAGGAGGATATGGGTGTTGCTGGCGCTGGGGAGGAAATTGACCAGGAGGATTCTGATGGTGAGGTGGTTTGTTTAAGTCAGGCACCCGGGGAGACACCTGTTGTCCGTGGGAGGAATATGGCCGTTGACATGCCAGGTGAAAATACCAAAAAAATCAGCTCTTCAGTGTGGAGGTATTTCAACAGAAAAGCGGACAACAGGTGTCAAGCCGTGTGTTGCCTTTGTCAAGCTGTAATAAGTAGGGGTAAGGACGTTAACCACCTCGGAACATCCTCCCTTATACGTCACCTGCAGCGCATTCATAATAAGTCAGTGACAAGTTTAAAAACTTTGGGCGACAGCGGAAGCAGTCCACTGACCAGTAAATCCCTTCCTCTTGTAACCAAGCTCACGCAAACCACCCCACCAACTCCCTCAGTGTCAATTTCCTCCTTCCCCAGGAATGCCAATAGTCCTGCAGGCCATGTCACTGGCAATTCTGACGAGTCCTCTCCTGCCTGGGATTCCTCCGATGCATCCTTGCGTGTAACGCCTACTGCTGCTGGCGCTGCTGTTGTTGCTGCTGGGAGTCGATGGTCATCCCAGAGGGGAAGTCGTAAGCCCACTTGTACTACTTCCAGTAAGCAATTGACTGTCCAACAGTCCTTTGCGAGGAAGATGAAATATCACAGCAGTCATCCTGCTGCAAAGCGGATAACTGAGGCCTTGACAACTATGTTGGTGTTAGACGTGCGTCCGGTATCTGCCGTTAGTTCACAGGGAACTAGACAATTTATTGAGGCAGTGTGCCCCCGTTACCAAATACCATCTAGGTTCCACTTCTCTAGGCAGGCGATACCGAGAATGTACACGGACGTCAGAAAAAGACTCACCAGTGTCCTAAAAAATGCAGTTGTACCCAATGTCCACTTAACCACGGACATGTGGACAAGTGGAGCAGGGCAGGGTCAGGACTATATGACTGTGACAGCCCACTGGGTAGATGTATGGACTCCCGCCGCAAGAACAGCAGCGGCGGCACCAGTAGCAGCATCTCGCAAACGCCAACTCTTTCCTAGGCAGGCTACGCTTTGTATCACCGCTTTCCAGAATACGCACACAGCTGAAAACCTCTTACGGCAACTGAGGAAGATCATCGCGGAATGGCTTACCCCAATTGGACTCTCCTGTGGATTTGTGGCATCGGACAACGCCAGCAATATTGTGTGTGCATTAAATATGGGCAAATTCCAGCACGTCCCATGTTTTGCACATACCTTGAATTTGGTGGTGCAGAATTTTTTAAAAAACGACAGGGGCGTGCAAGAGATGCTGTCGGTGGCCAGAAGAATTGCGGGACACTTTCGGCGTACAGGCACCACGTACAGAAGACTGGAGCACCACCAAAAACTACTGAACCTGCCCTGCCATCATCTGAAGCAAGAAGTGGTAACGAGGTGGAATTCAACCCTCTATATGCTTCAGAGGTTGGAGGAGCAGCAAAAGGCCATTCAAGCCTATACAATTGAGCACGATATAGTAGGTGGAATGCACCAGTCTCAAGCGCAGTGGAGAATGATTTCAACGTTGTGCAAGGTTCTGATGCCCTTTGAACTTGCCACACGTGAAGTCAGTTCAGACACTGCCAGCCTGAGTCAGGTCATTCCCCTCATCAGGCTTTTGCAGAAGAAGCTGGAGACATTGAAGGAGGAGCTAACACGGAGCGATTCCGCTAGGCATGTGGGACTTGTAGATGGAGCCCTTAATTCGCTTAACAAGGATTCACGGGTGGTCAATCTGTTGAAATCAGAGCACTACATTTTGGCCACCGTGCTCGATCCTAGATTTAAAGCCTACCTTGGATCTCTCTTTCCGGCAGACACAAGTCTGCTGGGGTTGAAAGACCTGCTGGTGACAAAATTGTCAAGTCAAGCGGAACGCGACCTGTCAACATCTCCTCCTTCACATTCTCCCGCAACTGGGGGTGCGAGGAAAAGGCTCAGAATTCCGAGCCCACCCGCTGGCGGTGATGCAGGGCAGTCTGGAGCGACTGCTGATGCTGACATCTGGTCCGGACTGAAGGACCTGACAACGATTACGGACATGTCGTCTACTGTCACTGCATATGATTCTCTCAACATTGATAGAATGGTGGAGGATTATATGAGTGACCGCATCCAAGTAGGCACGTCACACAGTCCGTACTTATACTGGCAGGAAAAAGAGGCAATTTGGAGGCCCTTGCACAAACTGGCTTTATTCTACCTAAGTTGCCCTCCCACAAGTGTGTACTCCGAAAGAGTGTTTAGTGCCGCCGCTCACCTTGTCAGCAATCGGCGTACGAGGTTACATCCAGAAAATGTGGAGAAGATGATGTTCATTAAAATGAATTATAATCAATTCCTCCGCGGAGACATTGACCAGCAGCAATTGCCTCCACAAAGTACACAGGGAGCTGAGATGGTGGATTCCAGTGGGGACGAATTGATAATCTGTGAGGAGGGGGATGTACACGGTGATATATCGGAGGGTGATGATGAGGTGGACATCTTGCCTCTGTAGAGCCAGTTTGTGCAAGGAGAGATTAATTGCTTCTTTTTTGGGGGGGGTCCAAACCAACCCGTCATATCAGTCACAGTCGTGTGGCAGACCCTGTCACTGAAATGATGGGTTGGTTAAAGTGTGCATGTCCTGTTTTGTTTATACAACATAAGGGTGGGTGGGAGGGCCCAAGGACAATTCCATCTTGCACCTCTTTTTTCTTTTCTTTTTCTTTGCATCATGTGCTGATTGGGGAGGGTTTTTTGGAAGGGACATCCTGCGTGACACTGCAGTGCCACTCCTAAATGGGCCCGGTGTTTGTGTCGGCCACTAGGGTCGCTAATCTTACTCACACAGTCAGCTACCTCATTGCGCCTCTTTTTTTCTTTGCGTCATGTGCTGTTTGGGGAGGGTTTTTTGGAAGGGACATCCTGCGTGACACTGCAGTGCCACTCCTAGATGGGCCCGGTGTTTGTGTCGGCCACTAGGGTCGCTAATCTTACTCACACAGCTACCTCATTGCGCCTCTTTTTTTCTTTGCGTCATGTGCTGTTTGGGGAGGGTTTTTTGGAAGGGCCATCCTGCGTGACACTGCAGTGCCACTCCTAGATGGGCCCGGTGTTTGTGTCGGCCACTAGGGTCGCTAATCTTACTCACACAGCTACCTCATTGCGCCTCTTTTTTTCTTTGCGTCATGTGCTGTTTGGGGAGGGTTTTTTGGAAGGGACATCCTGCGTGACACTGCAGTGCCACTCCTAGATGGGCCCGGTGTTTGTGTCGGCCACTAGGGTCGCTTATCTTACTCACACAGCGACCTCGGTGCAAATTTTAGGACTAAAAATAATATTGTGAGGTGTGAGGTATTCAGAATAGACTGAAAATGAGTGTAAATTATGGTTTTTGAGGTTAATAATACTTTGGGATCAAAATGACCCCCAAATTCTATGATTTAAGCTGTTTTTTAGTGTTTTTTGAAAAAAACACCCGAATCCAAAACACACCCGAATCCGACAAAAAAAATTCGGTGAGGTTTTGCCAAAACGCGTTCGAACCCAAAACACGGCCGCGGAACCGAACCCAAAACCAAAACACAAAACCCGAAAAATTTCAGGCGCTCATCTCTAATCTTTAGTCATATTTGTGTCAGCAGCGTGCTGTAAGAAAGGTCACAAAATGTGCTTTTTCAAACTCGTTTGCCCCAGTCGGCAGAGCTGCTGCTAGAGAATGGCCTGTTGATCATTTTAGCTGTTTTATTCTTCCTGCATATGGCTGTATATTGATGTTATATGATGCATATGGCAAAGCAGTCACTAGGGTTGCTAATTGTAACATTATAGGAGGTGAGGGCAGGAATATGAGCGCTTACATTTTATATCCACATGTTTTCTCATTGCTGCCAGGGCCAATGTCACTCTTCAGTGAGAGATACTAAAAGATCACACTGTACAATAGCCTTTCAGCACTGAATCACTAATTACTAAAGGCATGTTATTATTAGTCAAGCATTTTAGTGGCATAACACCCATTGGACCACACTATAAACACACATTAGTAAAATTACCTATTAGTATTATGTGAATAAAAGAGAATTCGGCAGTGGATGATTATAAAATGAATCTTAAATTATTTTAGTGCAGAATATTCTATATTATTTCAGACAACTGTGGTCTTGTCTGAAATATAACTTAGATAAATAGTGCACAGTCAGTGTTTAAAAGGGTGTGGTATGGAAGGTAGATAGTAACTAGGTCGACAGTGTCTAGGTTGACCACAATTGGTCGGCAGTAACTAGGTCGACAGGGTCTCTAGGTCGACGGTCTTTAGGTCGACATGGTCTAGGTCGATAGGTCAAAAGGTCGACATGAGTTTTTTATGTTTTTTTGGTATTGTTTTCTTCGTAGAGTGACCGGGAACCCCAATTAGTACACCGTGTCCCCTCGCATGGCTCGCGCTTCGGGCAAGGTGCCTCGCTTCGCTAGGCACAGATTACCATTCCAATCGTAGTCCATGTGGATCGTTAACTATGAAAAGGTTCAAAAAAGAAAAAAATTGTGAAAATCTCATGTCGACCTTTTGACCTGTCGACCTAGAACATGTCCACCCAGAGAACCTGTCGACCTAGAAACCCTGTCAACCTAGTTACTGTCGACCTAGAGACCGGATCCCGTTTAAACACAACAGAGTTGATGCAGGTAATGAATGATGGGCCCAGGTGCAATAATATGGTTTGTACACCCAACCCTGCCCCCCTCTTCACCACAGTAAAATTGGCGAATGTGCAAGTTGTCAAAATGGGGTGTGGCCTCACATGAAGGGGAGTGACCTCACAGCTCAGTCCCTGTTTTTGTCACTCTGGGGGTGTGCCCAGTATTCCCATAGAGGCTGGCCTGCTCCCGGATACTTATTGGGCTGCACTGCTGGCTCCTACACTGTGACAGGAGCCAAGTGCTGAAGTAATGTCACAGTGCAGAACCCGGCTTCTGTCACTGAGGAGGAGCTGGCAATTTGGTGTCACCCATCAGAGAGTTACACCTAGGTGCGGTCTGTACCCCCCTAGTGACACCACTTACAGTGATAAATACATACCTCCCAACGGTCCTGGTATTCTTGTGCATTTCCTTCACCTACTGACCAGCATAATGATCCTAATCCATTGGCTTTGCTGCTATACCATTCTCTCTTTCTGCTCAGCTCTCTGGAGGATATGTGCTCAGTAACAACAGCATTTACAGGAGAGGAAAACTACATACTCAGCAGGTACTGGTGGAGACTGGGAAGAGCAACTACCGAGCACAAAGGGTCAGTGGAGCATCTCTAAGCTGGGCCCAGTGCAGGCTCCTATGACTTCTAGTGCTTAGCCATTAACCCTCCAGGACACAGACTAAGCTCTAGTCTATTTTTATGCAATGCATCAGCTGCACCACTGATAGTTATCTGCAGTCCTTCCCACACTGTATTCACAGACCTAAATATAAAGTTGTACACATCTCTGCTGCTGGCGATTCCCTCTCTGTAAAGTTGGTTTTATAGGTGTGATCGTTATCAGTGCCCACTAACCGTTTCATTGGTGCAAAATAAATATCTAAAAACAGGCGTATTTACGTGTACACTCAACTCTCCATAGCCCAGAATTCCACCGACATGCCCTCATTGTATGTATGTAGGTTACATGTTAATGTCCAGTTTCAGCCCAGTTCTGCCTCCTCAACCATAAGTAGAGAAGCAACTGAAAAATGTACAACTCTACATCGCCTGTAGTTGCTTATGCTTGGATCCAGCGCATGTGCCATAGGAAAACATGCAATATATGCTTCAAAAATAAATTTGCATTCAACTTTGAAACAGACCCAGATGCATTATAGAATCAGTCATATCAGTAATGGACATCATGCTCTTTATAGTAAATAAACCCAAAAGCTTGTGGATAAAGTTACTAATACCTCCAATGCCGGATGCCACCTGGGAATTGGAAACGTGTCCTTCCCGGGTGGGATCTGGCATTGGATCTTAACAGCTGGCTTCCCAATATGCCGGGTCGGGTTACCATAGCGGCGGGGTGCGGAGGAGGCGCTGGGAGATGAGCTCATTTCTGCGCTGCCTCTCCCTATGTAGTGAATGGGTTCCGGGTCGCATCGACCCGGCAACCCATTCACACTGCCACTGTATTCAACCCGGATTAACCCTTCTTATTACCCGGGTTGAATAACTGGGTCTAGCGACCTAGGAATTCTCCATGGGCCCTTTCACATCGCACATTGACCCGTGTCGACCCGGCAATATGAGGTATAAACAGTAATTTTAGTAGTAGTTTTAATACGGTCACAACAAGCTGGGGGCATGGCGGGCAAAACGGGAACGTTTTGAGAGCGTTGTTGGGGTGGCTGTATGAAGTCACATGCAGCCGCTCAGAGAAATAAAATGGTGCCAGACCACCTGCCAGCGCAGCCAGGCTGCGCAGGCAGAGGTCAACCTTAAATCGATGTGGCTGCTGGGCACCCTTGCACTGTGTTGGGTGACCCCCAGCATGTGAGTAGATGGATGCAGATCTTGCTGCGGATGCAAGATCTGCGTACATCTCTGAATAACCCCATAATCTGATTTGTTGTTAGGGGCATCACCTCCACTTGTATATTTTAGAAGTTTTAGTAAATCTTCCCCTTATACTTTTAATACAGGATTTCTTGAGGGGGGTTCCAAATGCTTGAGATTTTGTAAAAAATAAATAAATAAAAAATAAATGAGTAAGTGTAGATAAGTACAATATATATATGTATATAAATATAATAACCTTTAAAAAAAACAAGAATGAAGCATAAAGTAAAACCCTTTTTCCACCTGAGTACCGGGTCCGATCCGGGATGTTTAACCCGGGTACAACCCGTCTCGGCCCCGCCGTTTCCACTGCACTTCGACACGGGTTATTCCTGGGTCGGATCTGTTTCCACTTAACCCGGGTAAGCTCTGTAAAAGCCTACTGATGTCATTAAAAATTTACTTTTTACTGTCTCATCAAGATGATTTCATGAAAAGAAACAAAAGGGAGGGGTGGGGCCTGCTCACAGCAAGCATTGCAGCAATGGAGACCGATGCAGTAGCTGTGTCTAGCGTGGAGTAGCAGACTGTTTGCAGTTTTCTGCTGCTTATATCTGCTGCAGACAGCTTGATGCAGCTTCTTACCTTGTGCTACCTACTGCTGAGCTGGAGAAGGAGGGCTCAATTCTTTGCCGAGAGGGCTAGTTATCGACGCAACTATTTGAAAAGGAGGAGAGTGCTGATATCAGCCACAGTTACTTCTCTCATAAGAATGAGCTCTACACCAAGCCGAAGAATGTGGGTGAGAGACCGCAGACATGGAGAAGCATTCATGCAGACCATTTTAGCATATCAGGAGGAGCAGTGGATGGAAAATTTCAGGATGTCTCGTGCTACATGACTATGTTTTGGAACTACTGTCCCCCACAATCACCAAGCAGACCACCAGGCCCATTGAGCCGACCAGGAGATTAGTGATTGCTCTCTGGTGGTATGCTACCCCTGGAGAGTATCGCACAATTTCCTGTTTATTTGGAGTAGGGATTGGCACGGTCTGCAAGATTGACTACCAGATCACGCGGGCATTGCTGGATATCATGTACCATTGCAGAGCCGCAACTAGGGGGGGGCTAGGGGGGCACGCGACCTGGGCGCGGAATGAGAGAGGGCGCCGGCGCGGGCAGTAAGCGGAAACATGCAGCGTAGGACGGCGCAGGGGTGCAGTCGCGCCTCCCCGCTCCGCTGCGCCAGGATGCTCCGTAGAGTCTGCTTCCCGGAAACACAGAGGCGCCACTTCACACTCACACAATCATTTGCCAGAGCTGTGTGTGTGTGACGGCCATCTTCAGAAACGGAGAGGATGGGGCCCTGACTGATCATCACTAGAAGTGTGTAAAGGTAGGGAGAGGCGGACAGCTATATATGTATAATATGTGTGTGTGCAGTGTTGTACTTTAACCTAGTGTGTGAGTGTGTGTGTGTTGGAGCAGTGCAGTGTAACCCTGTGTGTGTGTTGAAGCAGTGCAGTGTAACCCTTTGTGTATGTGTGTTGGAGCAGTGCAGTGTCACCCTGTGTGTATGAATGTTGGAGCAGTGCAGTGTAACCCTGTGTGTGTGTGTGCATGCATGTGCTGGCGCAGTTCAGTGCTACCCAGTGTGTGTCTGCTGGAGCAGTGTGTGTAACCCTGTGTGTGTACTGGAGCAGTGCAGTGTAACCCTGTGTGTATGTGTGCTGGAGCAGTGCAGTGTAACCCTGTGTGTGTGTATGTTGGAGCAGTGCAGTGCAACCCTGTGTGTATGTGTGTTGGAGCAGTGCAGTGTAACCCTGTGTGTATGTGTGCTGGAGCAGTGCAGTGTAACCCTGTGTGTATGTGTGTTGGAGCGGTGCAGTGTAACCCTGTGTGTATGTGTGCTGGAGTAGTGCAGTGTAACCCTGTGTGTATGTGTGTTGGAGCAGTGCAGTGTAACCCAGTAGCGGATCTTGCCACGGGCAAGCAGTACTTTTGCCCGGGCGTCGCCTTCCGGAGGGCGCCGCACCATGGCAAGATCCGCCACTGTGCCCTCCGCAGTGCTCCCCGCTGTGCCCGCCGCTGGTCCCCCGCTTTGAAGGGAACCAGACGCTAAGCGTCTAGTTTCCCTTCATGGAGAGGACTGTGCTGTGCGGTGCGCGATGACGTCCTCGGGCACCGCACAGCAAAGGTCCTCTTCATGAAGGGAAACTAGACGCTAAGTGTTTAGTTTCTCTTCATGGAGAGGACCTTTGCTGTGCGGTGCACGATGACGTCATCGCGCACCGCACAGCAAAGTGGCACAGACACTAGGGGTCATAATTGACCTCTAGTGTCTATGCTGTGCTATGGGAGAGACGTAATGACGTCTCTCCCATAGATCCGAGGGCAGACACAACCATCCGAGGACAGGAGAAGAGCGGCGCCGGCGGAGGAGGAGGTCTGGAATCAGGAGCGGGGATTGTAAGTATACTTTTATTTTAGTTTATTTTTTTCCAGCTGCACTATAGGGGGCACAAATGGGGGCGTAACTGACCACGCCCCCATATGAAGCCACACCCCTATTTTTGCCCGGGGCGCCACAAGGGCAAGATCCGGCCCTGGTGTAACCCTGTGTGTATGTGTGTTGGAGCGGTGCACTGTAACCCTGTGTGTATGTGTGTTGGAGCAGTGCAGTGTAACCCTGTGTGTATGTGTGCTGGAACAGTTCAGTGTAACCCTGTGTGTGTGTGTACTGAAGCAGTGCAGTGTAACCCGGTGTTGTGTGTGTGTGTGTGTGTGTGTGTGTGTGTATGTATGCTGGAGTACCCGGGGTGGGTACTTAATTTGTATGTACAGTATAGGAGGGATGTATTTAAGCACAGTGGATTGGGGTATGTGTATATACAGGGGCATGTATATGTTTATTTGGGTGGTATGTGTATATTCAGGGGCTGTGTATATATGTACCGTACTGTGTATTGATGTACGGGAGGATGTATTTCTGTATATTGGGAGGGGGGGGCGCCAAATGACTGCCTTGCCCCGGGTGACAGAAACCCTAGTTTCGGCCCTGACCATTGCTTTATTTCCTTGCCACAAGGACAGCAGCTAGATGAGACTATACAAGGATTTAAGAAGCGTGGCTACCCACAGTGTGCTGGTGCCATAGATGAAAACCACATCCCCATCATCGCCCCCCGGGGCAACCCAGCAGACTACTACAATCGCAAGGGTTTGCATTCCATTGTCCTGCAAGCCGTAGTGGACCACAAATACTGGTAAGCACTGTTTTACTAATGTGTTTGAAATAGGCTTGGGCTTTTTTGTTGATACATAAACAGTAATAAACCTTTATTTTTAGTTTCACAGATGTCTTAATAGGGTGGCCCATACGGTCACATGATGCAAGAATTCTCGCCAACTCCGATCTTTACAATATTGCTGAGGACAAGCACGGTGGATGGCTTTTCCCTCGAGAGGTAAGATTATTTACTCCTTAAACTAATGTTCGCCCATAAACCAATATTCATGTTTTACCCCTGGAATAATGTTATTATTTTATTAACAGAAATCGGTGATCGTAGATGGTGTGGACATCACGGTCCACCTCATTGGTGATGCAGCATACCCGTTACAGCGCTGGCTGATGAAGGGCTACACCCAGCATGTTCAGTTATCTCCCGAACAGACATCATATACCCATGCCCTAAGTTCGGCCCGTATGGCAGTAGAGAATGCGTTTGGGCATTTAAAAGGATGCTGGCGCTGCCTTATGAAGAGGAATGATGTGGACTTAAAAATCATGCCAGATATATTAGCAGCCTGCTGCATTATCCATAATATATGTGAGATACAAAAGGAAAACTTTCTCCCCGAGTGGAATGTACATGATCATGGGGCTGGGTCACTGTACATGATGCATCAGGTTTGGTGGGGGGGGAGGGGGGGGGGGGCATCACACAGCCAGCGAGTGCATAAGGGCCACCATTGCAGCCAATCTTCCCTCAATGTTGCAGTAGAGAAGACAGACAAGTTTTTGTGTACAAACAGTTTTGTGTTTATTTTGTTTTCTACAATTTCTGTTATAAAATTTTTTATTATTATATGTTTGCTTTTAAACAGTTGGCACACATTTTCTGAGGTAACAATATAAAATATTGAAGTGCAAAGAGAATACCTGTACTCTGTAAAAATCCCCATAACGCAAGGGGTCTTCAACATGTGGACCTCCAGCTGTTGTGGAACTACATGTCCCAGCATGTCTTGCTATGTATTTCCACAACAGCTAGAGGGTCACATGTTGAAGACACCTTCCTTAATGTTTGGCAGGTATCAGGGTAACCCCAATATTTGGATCCCACTGCCGCATATCCCTGAGGTAACATTATAAAAGAGTAAAGAGCAAACAGAACACTCTGTAAAAATCCCCTAACGTTTGACTTTCTAGGTATCAGGGTAACCCCAATATTTGGATCCCACTGCCGCACATCTTTGAGGTAACAAAATAACAGATAAAAAGGCAAACAGAACCTTAACACACAAACATTGTTTTATCAACCGCTGGCCTTATTTAAAGCAATTGTCTATAAACCTGATATTCTGAAGATTGCGGGATTTGTGTTGTGGGATTTGAGGGTGGCTCATAGTTGTATGGACCATATGGGTGCTGTGGGTAGGCTGTGTCTTGCTGTTGTGCTTGTGTGGTATTCCCTAGAGTATGTGCAAACGTGCGTTCAAAAATGACATCTGCCTATGATGCATGGTCATTAACTGCGTCATAAATGATTGATGCATTACCTTTTCGGACGCAAGATATCTCTCAATTTGTGCATCTTCCTGGGAATTCAGCTCACTATCCGCAGGTGCTCCACGATAATGGACGTCATTGCTCTGACCGTTTGTTCTGTTTTGTTCAGTTTCTTTTTCCGCTGTGGAACGTTGTAGACTGAGAAGGGGATGAAAAAAAATGTAATCAACAATAATTATAAATAAAAATAGCAGTGGTAGCATATACGTGTTTGTGGCCTTTTCCCACCTGCACACTAGCTATACTGTGCAACATTTCCATGTGTCAATCATTGACAAGGCAAAACCTCAGTGTTGACTGGAGCACCCTCACTGCTACTGAAATAGCTAAAACTTGATGAGGAATTAGCCTTAAACACGCAGCCCCCCAGCTGTTGTGGAACTACACATCTCAGCATGCCTTTACATAGATTTTGTATAAGGACTGCTGCGACTGTGACAGGGCATGCTAGGATGTGTAGTTCTACATAAGCTGGAGGGCCTGGAGTTTTTGCACCACTGCTGTACAGTAGTTTGTATGTATGTATGTATGTATGTATGTATGTAAGTAAATGTTTGAAAATGGTAATACTTACTATTTGAGCGCAAAGTCGTGGTCTTGGGGGGTTGCGACGTCTCCGCCTGAGACTCTGGTACGTCCTCAATAGTTGCGCTGATGAAATAATTGTTGTCGGTTGATTCTTCTAAACTGCTGTCCGATATAAGCAGCGGGGATGGTGGGCTGCATTGTGAGCTGGGAAGGCTGTGCTGTGTTTCCTCACAGTCCTCGTCTACTGACATCTGGCAACTGGCACAGCTGGATGACGATAGTGCTATGGGATTTGTTATCGCAGTTTTACAGAAGGCACTATCGCATAGGTCATAATATGCCCATTCCATATGCCCAGCGCCACTTTTCTTTGGGTTATGGGGGGTAATTCTGAGTTGATCGCAGCAGGAATTTTGTTAGCAGTTGGGCAAAACCATGTGCACTGCAGGAGGGGCAGATGTAACTTGTGCAGAGAGAGTTAGATTTGGGTGGGGTGTGTTCAAACTGAAATCTAAATTGCAGTGTAAAAATAAAGCAGCCAGTATTTACCCTGCACAGAAACAAAATGACCCACCCTAATCTAACTCTCTCTGCACATGTTATATCTGCCTCTCCTGCAGTGCACATGGTTTTGCCCAATTGCTAACAAAATTCCTGCTGCGATCAACTCAGAATTACCCCCATGGTCGTGTACTTTAGTAAATTGTCTGCGTACTGCCTTCAATTAGTTAACGACTTGTTGCTGGGTTTTTTGGATGCCTTTCTGCCAGCATAAGGGATATATTCTTATACACGACAGCATCCTTGGGTTCACTACGGCTGGCCGGCGGTCGGGCTCCCGGCGACCAGCATCCCGGCGCCGGGAGCCCGACCGCCGGCTTACCGACAGCGTGGCGAGCGCAAATGAGCCCCTTGCGGGCTCGCTGCGCTCGCCACGCTACGGGCACGGTGGCGCGCTACGCGCGCCACACTATTTTATTCTCCCTCTATGGGGGTCGTGGACCCCCACGAGGGAAAATAAGTGTCGGTATGCCGGTTGTCGGGCTCCCGGCGCCGGTATACTGAGCGCCGGGAGCCCGACCGCCGGCATACAGAAGACCACCCGCATCCTTAACTGTTCCAGTCACCTGCCTTCTAATTTCTTCCTCTCCCTGAATATTAAGCAGCTCTTTGATCTCTGTGTCTGACCAGGTATGGGTAGCCATGTTCCTGTGCTGGAGCTTCTGCTGCTGTATAGTGTCTGTTTGTTTGGAAGCTGCTGCAATAAAAATATCTGTATGCGCCCAGCGTGACTTCAGAGTGTCTGTTTGTTTGCAAGCTGCTTCAATACTTGCATGTGCCCAGCGTATTGTTGTTTGCAAGCTGCTGCAATAGATGTGCACAGCGACTTGCACCCGTGTTTGTTTGCAAGCTGCTGCGGTGCCTGCATGTGCCCAGCGTGTCTCCCAGGGATGACATCATCTTCCTGTGATCCCAGAAGCACCAATCAACATCTCAGAGCATTAATCGGGTCTGAAAACACGGGCAATGACCGTTTCCACTGCACACTTACCCGGGTCATCACCGTGTTCTACCCAGGTAGCTATCCGAGTAGGATTCCCGGGTCACTCAACCGGTGTTAAGCTGTTTCCACCAACTAAAAACCTGTGTTGATGCATGCCCCCATGCAAAAACACGGGTAAACTTAGCTAGTGGAAAAGGGGTATAAGCTGTACATTTTAAAGCCACATTAAACACTTAATTGACTAATATTAATTGCTAAAAATGTCCCAAAAATTGTAATTTTTTTAAAGAAAGATCAAAATTAAGTAAATAACAGATACTTAAACATGATTCTAGTCTAATTTATTTTTTTTAACAAATATGCTAATTTGTTAATAAAATGAACCTGAACCAAGTTTAAATAGTTATTTGATAAATAAAATAACCTACCATTTTGAGGACATTTTTGGGGTGAAGGTCTGCAAGAATTAGCTTCGTATATTTTTTTTAAATATACGAAGCTACTTCTTGAAGACCTTCACAGTTCTGCAAGGAGAGCAGTCAACAGCAGGGGGTGGGTGATCCAAGGGCCAGCAAGGTGGACTGAGACTGGCAGCTGTGGGAAGATCTTCCCCCACCAGCTGTCGGCAGGCTTCTCTGACGTGGTCGCATTAGTATTCTGATGCAGCAAATTTACTCATCAGAATACTAATCTCCCCGCACATCAAATAAAAAAAGACAATTAGTATTAGTTACTCACCCACAGTTTCACATAACTCGCAGCAAACAAGAAATTGAACAATATCTTACTTTTATTGCATTTTCTTTCCCCTAAATACATAGCAACACAAGAATTAAAACATAAATACAAGCCAGACACTACAGAAAAAAGATATGTAATTTTTTTTAAATATTAGTGGCCATTTTGTTGAAGCTACAGCTCTTTAAATTGGTATCTGGATGATAGAGATACACTGTCTAGACAGACAGTCAATAGGTCAGTGACGGGTTGGGCCTGGAGACAGGGTACCCCCGGGCTGGCAAAATGTTGCTGTTTGGGGCCAGAGACACGGTGTGCATGTGCATAGATTGAAATGTGCATACGTACGTACGTACATAAGAACATGTATGTAAGTATAGGTATAATATACTTAGTATGCATGTGAGGTGAAAGGAGGTACCAGTTTGTATAGAAAAGGGCTTTTAGGGGTGTTTCCAATTTTTCATTCATATATACGTAATTGTTTATTTTTGTTTAATTTGTCCTGACCTAAGGTAAGGGGTATTTTTTATCAGGATCTGTAAGGCATTTATATTTAGGGTCTGATTTTTACTGAAGCAGGAGAGGATCAGATCTAGGGTCTAATTTTCAGTGAGGGAGGTGGTGGTGGTGTGTTCAGTCTGGGTTCTGAGTTATACGAATAAAAGAAAACTAGTAGTCATTATAAATGAATGGCTAATATATCAGTATAAGGTTGCCACTATTTTACACTTAAATTTTTGCTGTATATCTAGTAGATTATTGTTTTTTAAGGAGAAAATAAAAGTTTTTATGTTATCTGTAATATTGTATATTTTTTACATATGGAGTAGATTGGTCCCTGCATTGTATACGAATGGTCCCTGCATTGTATTAGGTTCCTGTATTGTTTATCAGTTGCTAGAGTGGTCCCTGTATTGTGTATCGGTCACTAGAATGGTCCCAGTGTAGTCAGATAGGGTGATAGGTGACCAGAATCAGAATCAGAAATTCTCAGAATCAATTTTTATTGGCAAAGTATACCTCCGTATACCCTGAATTTATCTCCGGTTTATTCCTTGCCATAGAACTCACAGAAATAAACAACTTGCCTAAGCCCAGGGCCACCATCAGGGGGTTGCTAGTGGCACAACTATCTCGAGCCCGGAAGAGTGGAGGGCCCGGGCTGCCCACTGCCCCCTGCGCCCCCTGCCTCCCGCCGTTGCCCGCTGCTGCCCGCCACTGCTGAGAGGGCCTTAGCTGGAAACATTGAAAGTGTCCGTCCCAAAATGCCCGCCGCCTCAGAGGATTTTTATTGAAACACCAATTTTTTCGCAATGTACATAATAACATAATTGTCAATAAAGTCAACATTTACAATCATTGTTGCAGAACATTGTAACTTCCTTCAATCGATTAGAAATGAATACATATTTTGTATATTATTATTATTATTATCCTTTATTTATATGGTGCCACAAGGGTTCCGCAGCGCCCAATTACAGAGTACATAAACAAATAACCAAGCAGGAAAACAGCAACTTACAGTTGACGACAATATAGGACAAGTACAGGGTAAATAAACATAGCTACATCAGCAGATGACACTGGAATAAGTATCAGGTGGCAGAAGACTGCTGGATTTGGTGCAGTTGAATATTATTAGAGTAAGTAAAGGATAAGCACATGAGGGAAGAGGGCCCTGCTCGTGAGAGCTTACATTCTAAAGGGGAGGGGTAGACAGACGGGTGAGACAGATGGGGTACATAGAGAGCATGGAACAGAGGTTTAGGATGAGATTTGGCTGGGTTTGGTGAAGAAGTGGGTCTTGAGAGCCAGTTTGAAGTTTTGTAGAGAGGTGGAGAGTCTGAGGGGGAGAGGTAGGGAATTCCAGAGAAGTGGTGCAGCACGTGAAAAATCTTGGAGGTAGGAGTGGGAGGAAGTAATCCGTAGGCAGGAGAGTTGGCGTGCATTAGCAGAGCGAAGAGGACGTGTGGGAGTGTAAAGGGAGATAAGGTCAGAGATGTAGATGGGAGAGGAGTGGGTGAGGGCTTTGTAAGCAAGTGTGAGAAGCTTGAAATGGATTCTGAAAGGGAAGGGGAGCCAATGAAGGTCTAGTAAGAGAGGAGAGGTGGACATAGTGCGTTTGGTAAGGAAAATGAGCCGGGCAGCAGCATTGAGGATAGATTGGAGTGGAGAGAGGTATTTGTCAGGAATGCCAGTCTGGAGGAGATTACAGTAGTCCAGTCTGGAGATGACCAGTGAGTGGATAAGAGTCTTAGTAGCATCCTGGGTCAGAAAGGGTCTGATCCTGGAAATATTTTTTAGATGAAAACGGCAGGTTTGTGAGAGGTGCTGAATGTGTGGTTTGAAGGAGAGGGAGGAGTCAGGGATTACTCCAAGACAGCGCACTTGGGGGCTAGAGGAGATAGTAGTGCCATCAATAGATAATGAGATTGTAGGAGGTAAGGTTATGCTGGAGGGAGGGAAGATGATCAGCTCGGTCTTAGACATGTTAAGTTTAAGAAAGCGCTGGGACATCCAGGAAGAGGTAGCAGAGAGACAGTTGGAGATATGAGTGAGGAGAGCAGGGGAGAGGTCTGGAGAGGAAAGATAGATTTGAGTGTCATCAGCATAGAGATGATATTGGAAACCAAAAGAACTAATGAGCTTACCTAGTGAGGACGTATAGAGAGAGAAGAGAAGAGGACCAAGGACAGAACCTTGGGGTACCCCTACAGTTAGTGGAAGTGAGGGGGAGGTGGAGTCATGAGAGGAGACAGAGAATGAACGGTCAGAAAGGTAGGAAGACAGACAAAAGAGGGCAGTGTCATGCAGACCAATGGAGTGAAGGATTTGCAGTAGGAGAGTGTGGTCCACAGTGTCAAAAGCAGCAGAGAGATCAAGTAGAATAAGTAGAGAGTAGTGTCCCTTAGATTTAGCAACATGGAGGTCATTGCATACTTTTGTAAGGGCAGTTTCAGTGGAGTGGAGAGGACGGAAGCCAGACTGGAATGGGTCTAGCAGTGAGTGTGAGGAAAGAAAGGAAGTAAGGCGGTTGTAGACAATACGCTCAAGGAGTTTGGAGGCAAAAGGGAGGAGAGAGATGGGTCGATAGTTGGAGAGAGTGTTTGGATCAAGGGTAGGTTTTTTAAGAATAGGAGAGATGAGTGCATGCTTGAAGGCAGAGGAGACAGTGCCTGATGAGAGGGAGAGATTGAGAAGGTGGGAAAGATGGGAACAAGCAGAAGGAGATAGGTAGCAGAGGAGGTGAGAGGGGATAGGGTCAAGTGGGGAGGTGGTGAGGGGACAGGAACGAATGAGGGCCATGACTTCCTCTCCAGATGCATGGGAGAAAGTTGTCAGAGTTGGTGCGAGGCATGGGGAGGGTTGGTAAGGGATGGGAAAAGGCTGGTTACTAATGGTCTGTTGTGATGTGATGTCCTGACGTATGGAGTAAATTTTGGATGTGAAGTACGTGGCAAAGTCAAGAGCAGAAAGTGAGGAAGGGAGACGAGGTGGAGGTGGGCAGAGGAGTGAGTTGAGAGTGGCAAAGAGGTGCCAGGGGTTGGAAGACTGGGAGGAGATGAGGTTCTTGAAGTATGACTGTTTAGCAAGAGAAAGGTCAGCACTGAAGGATGAGAGCATAAGTTTGAAATGGAGGAAGTCTGCCTTAGAGCGTGATTTCCTCCAGTGTCGCTCAGCAGTACGTGAGCATTTTTGCAGATATCTGGTGCATTTGGTGTGCCAGGGTTGAGGTGTTAATTTGCGAGGGTGAATAGTGGTTGGTGGAGCAACAGAGTCAAGAGCATAAGTAAGGGATGCATTGTATGTGGAAGTGGCTTGTTCAGGGCATGAGTGAGAGAGAATAGGAGAGAGAAGTGAGTCAAACAGGGAGGAAAGGAATGTGGTGTCAATAGCTTCAATGTTACGCTTAGTGATGGTAGCCTTAGGAGGTAGAGATGGGGAAGTCAAGAGAGATAGGTTAAAGGAAAGCAGGTGGTGATCAGAGAGTGGAAATGGGGAGTTTGAAAAATCAGAAATATCACAGTGGTGAGTGAACACCAGATCCAGTGAGCTCCCATTCACATGGGAGGGTGAGGAGGTCCACTGGGAGAGACCAAGTGAAGAGGTGAGGTTAAGGAGTTTAGAGGCCGGGGATTGTGTGGGGATGTCAATAGGGATGTTGAAATCGCCTAGGATAATGGAGGGAATGTCAGAAGAGAGGAAGCCAGGAAGCAAAGTTGTCGATGAATTTGGAAGCAGTGCCAGGGGGGCGGTAAATGACAGCTACTCTAAGATGTACTGGTTGGAAGAGTCGTATGGCATGGACCTCTAATGTAGAGAATGTATGGGATGGTTCTGGTGGTATGAGTTGGTAGGAGTAACTAGAAGGTAAAAGGACCCCAACACCACCCCCATTGCGACCCCCAGGTCGGGGGGGGGGGGGGTGTGCATGTGAGGCCCCCAACAGAGAGAGCAGATGGTACGAGTGCCTGAGCTAGGAGGGGAAACTGCAGGAGGTGGGCAGGGAGGGAGGTCAATGTGATATGAATGGGGGTGTGGGGAAGTGACAGGGAAGGGAGAGAGGGAGCAGGGCTGAGTTGTGGGGTAGCAGGACCATGGGGCAGAGGTGAATGAAAGTGGGGTAACAAGAAAGGAGGTGGAAGGAAACAGAGGGATGGAGGGGAGACAGAGGAGGGGAGAGAGGAGGAGGTGTAAGAGACTAGCGGGGAAGGATAACGATACATTATTAGGTAGACACTGAGTGATGTGGGGAGTATAAGAAATCCTTGACATACTGTAGTGTTAAGTAGGTAAATAGGTTGAGAGAAAGTGGAAGTAGGAGTGGAGGCTGTAAGGGAATCCGAGCAGAAGAATTGCAGAAATGCAGATGAGAAAAGCAGTGTAGGCTCAATGGGTGTAGATTTAGTATGAAATTAGTCAAAAGCGTAGATAAAGTGGGTGCAGAAATGTATTTGGAGTGTAAAAAAAATGAAAGGATTGTGAGATGGTAATTATGTTAGATGTTTTAAGTGTTTGCAGGTAAGATTGCATTGGTGCAGCTGTGCTTCAAAAAACAAAATTACAATAATACAGATACAAGCATTTGTAGGTGAAATGGATGGTTTTTGAATTGTCCAAGTAAGGTAGTTCCGTGCTATTTAATCAGATGCAACAATCAGGAGGTGTGTGATCTGAGAAGTGACTCACATTTGTTATTAGTATTACATGCCATCTCATATCTTCTAGTCTCACCTCCATTGTAGCTATAGGCCCAAATAAAGATCAATATCTTTCCCCCTAAGACCTCGTGTCCCAAGTGTCTTTTTCCTCATAACTCCATACATTAATCCATCTATCGGTTTCAAAATCTTCATGACCCATGTTAAGATAAACCTAGGGCAAGAGATTCACCGGAGGATCTCCCGATAGTTCACATATAGCATAGCACTGTGTATGCTTCAGGGATTCATGTATTCTATTGCGCAAATCAGTCGGCAAGATTCCGATGTAACTTTCCCAGGTGCCAAAGATCCCGGCCGAGCGTTTTTCTCTCTCTAAAATAGTATCAATCCACTCCATGTTAAATACATGGTGTAGTTTATCCTTAAATAGTTTCAGGGTGGGGGGAGTTGCCTCAATCCATATCTGCAGTATGGCCTTACGAGCAGCTGCACTAATAATTAGCAACAAGCGTTTACACCCTTTCTCTATGTGTTGTCCCTCCGGCAACATACCAAATATTGCCCATTTATCCGTGAGAGGGACGTAGTTCACCAGGTATTCTAGAGCGAACTGTCTCACTTTTAACCAGAAAATTCTCAGCAGGGGGCACTTCCAAAAGTAGTGATACATATTTGCTGTATCAGAGCGACATCTAGAGCAGGAAGCCGAGGGTATTAATCCAGCTAAATGTTGCCTGCGGGGTGAGAAGTAAGCCTTGTGATAGATGTTCAAAAACATCTCCTGATATTGGATCGCTGGGATCAATTTCCTCGACCATTGGAGTGTCTTTAACAATCCCTCACATGTTAAGGAAGGAATAATCTGAACCCAAGAATTCATACCTGACCGAACCTCTTCATGCTTAATGTTTTGCCTCAAAAAGTCATAGTGTTGTGATATTTCCCTTTTTTCCACTGGGTTTGAATGTAACATTGTGTCTAAGAAATTGTCCCAATCCCCATCCGATAACCCTCCGACCACCAACGTGACGTAATGTTTAGTTTGCATATATGCAAACGGATATGTGTGGAATGTTGGGAACTTCTCTGAGGCTTGTGTAAATGACAGAGGTGCCCTGGAATCCTTATCCAAAAATGTCCCCACATTTGACAGACCTTCAGCATTTAATCTATCATAGGGATATGCCGCCAACCCTTCCTGGAATTCTGGGTTTTTGAGGAATGGCAAGAAAAGAGTTTTATAAGAGTTTAAGTGTTGCTTAAGTTGAAGAATATGCCACAGTTCCTTGTGGTTCACAGCAAGGGATTGTTGCATATAATTTCTCCTACTTCACTGTTGTGCAAGTGTAGGAATCCCGTCAGGCTACAGTTCACCAAAAAGTGTTCCTCTATAAGCGTATTAGCATACAGATCCTTTCCATGTAACCAATCTCGTAAATACCTCAATACAGCAGCATGATTATAATACAAAATATTAGGGAAGTTAATGCCCCTATTGAGAATTGGTTTTTGCAATTTTATTAGCCCAATTCATGGTCTTTTAGCGCTCCAGATAAATTTTCTAAACTGGGCATTGAGTAAGCAAATATCTTTTTGAGTCAAAAGGAGGGGTAAAGCCTGTAATATATACAACCATCTCGGAAATGTCACCATTTTTTATTAGGTTCGCTCTCCCTAGATATGATAACATAAGGTGAGCCCATCCCTCTAGTTCCCTTGATGTATCAGCTAATGCTGTAAAAATGTTCAATCTATATAATTCTGCAAGCCTTTTGGGAAGATGATTGCCTAGATAGTCTATGTCAGATTTTGCCCACCTCATTGTAATATGATGGCTCCAATGCGGGGTAGTAATACGAGGATGTAGATAAAGACCCACAGACTTAGCTAAATTAACTGTAAAGCCCAAGATTTCCCCATATTCCTCCAATCTACTTATAATTTTCTGTAAAGATGTCTCTGGATTGGCGATATATAATACATCGTCTGCAAAAGTCGATAGTTTTATCTCTTCCCTACCCACCTTTATGCCTTTGAAATCTGATTAATTCTTCAGGATGCGGAATAGGGGTTCTATACATAGATTGAACAGCAAGGGGTACAGGGGGCACCCCTGGTGAGTTCCCCTATACATCTGGATTGAGTCTCCTCTTACACCATTAATTAATAAAGATGTTTTGGGTTGAGTATAAAAATATTGAACCAATCCGGTAAATATTGGGTCAAAATCTCTCTGCTCAAGTACCGCAAATAGGTGTGGCCAAGCCACAGAATCAAATGCTTTATTAGTATCCAAACTAAGTAACATACTTTTGGGTACCTTTTGTTGTGTTCCCGCACTGACTGCCGCTATCGCCATTCTTATCGATCTGACCGAGTGTCGTCCCCTGACAAACCCCGTTTGATGTGATGTCAATAAATCGGGTAAAATTAACTGCAGTCTGTTGGCCATAATTTTAGCTAGTAATTTCAGATCCATGTTTAAAAGGGAGATTGGCCTGTATGATCCATTGATAGATAATTTTTATCAGGTTTTAGAATAAGAGATGTGTAGGCATCTGTGAATGAAGAGAAGTTAGGTTTGTCTTTTAATACCTTATTAAATAGTTCTAGTAAGGCAGGTAGTAATTCTGTTTCTAAAATCTTATAATACATGCCAGAAAATCCGTCGGGACCTGGGGATTTGTGGGAAAAGAGTCCTTTAATTACATTTCTTATCTCTTCCTCCGTTACATCTATGTATAACTTTTCCCTCTGCTCTTGAGATAGTGTTGGTAACTGAGCTAAGGACAGTAAATGATCCTGCAATTCCTTGTGTACTGGTATGTCCTGATACAGGGCCATATAGTATCCATGAAAATGCTGCAATATGTCCTTATTGTTTGTATATGTATTATTGGTAGCAGGATCTTTAATGGCTGAAATAAAGGAGTGTTTTCTATATGGTTTAGACATAAGGGCCAATAACCTACCCGATTTGTTGCCCCATTTATAGTACATTTGTTTAGAATAATCCAATCTGGATTTAGCCTGCACAATCAAAAATGATTCAAGGGTTTTCGTGTTCTGCAAATAGATTTCCATATTGGAGTCTGTTTGATTAATTTGGTATTGCCTAAATGCCTGTGAGACTGATTCTGCAGATTCTTATATTGTCTTGCAGAGTCCTTTTTCTGTTTTGCAACATGCTGTATGATAAGGCCCCGCATAACCGCCTTCGGCGCTCCCCAGAACAGGACAATGTCGTCGCAACTTTCTAGATTATCATCCTGGTAATTATTCCAAGATACTGTAAAATAACGCTTATAATCTTTGATTTAGATAAATAATCTGGAAAGCGCCAAAGACAGTCCGCTGAGACTGTTGAGTGATGCCACAAATCCAAGGACACCGGTGCGTGGTCAGAAATCAGAATGTCATAGATCTCGGTCCGCCTCATCTGTGTCATCAGAGTATTCGCAAGTAAAAACAAATCTATCCTGGATAAAGTTTGGTGAGCCCTGGATAGGTGCGTGCAGGTATGATCACCATCATGCATAAGCCTCCATGGGTCACTTACTTGAAGAGTTGTCCTAAGAGCTTGTATGTGGTACCATGACTGAGGGAGGGATCTATAGATCGGTGGAGATTTATCTAGTGTAGGATTGTCCACCGAGTTAAAGTCACCCGCCATTACCAATTTATAAACATGACGCCTTGCCACCAGTTGTTTAATTTTGGCAAGAAAATGGTCTGGGGATATATTTGGAGCATATAAGTTCAATAAGGTATATTTATTACCCACGATCTCCACGTCCAACAACAAAAATCGTCCTTCCGGATCAGCTACTGTATCTAATATGATATATCTTAAATCCCTATGAAATAAAATGGATACTCCTCTAGACTTCATCCTATAAGAGGCCGTGACACATTCCCCAATCTAACGTGCCATAAGAATCGAGTTATTACCCTTCACCCAATGGGTCTCTTGTAATAAGGCAATGTCGGGTCTCAATCTCCCCAAATGCGTCACTAAATTCTTCCGCTTAATTGGGGCATTGAGACCAGCGACATTTCAAGAAAATAGGTAAAAGCGTGGAGCGATCAGAGGACCAAACTGTTCTTGTGTGTTTACAGACATGGATTGAGGCAATCTCAGAGTGACATATCAGTCCCAGGAGATCAGACATACATTTAAAATAAAATTGTGCATTTGCCACTGTATGAGAATGAGCATATAGATACAAGTGATTGAAGGTGTGAACTAAAGAGACCTTGCATATATAAGCTGATAGGTACAATGAGTACAACCTAAATAATAGTGAAATATCTTTAAATCTGTGTTTCTTTTCTTTTTTGTAAGTAACCTGTGATGGGATTAACCCACCGATCACATCTGAGGACCACAACAACAACATTTGGGGTGCTCCGTGCATCCGTTAATCTTTCTGTTATTCTCCTAACAGTTAATTTCTTAGAGAAAAAGGGGCAAAGAGCCACAATATAAATAGATTCATTACCACCAACATACAAATTTTCAACAGTACTCAGTTACAACATAAAAGAGCAAAACCAAGTATAATAGTTGTTCTTAATATAACACAATCTCATAGCAGTTTTAGGATATTCTAGGGACCTATGATAAATTCTCACCAATTATAAGAGGGTGAAGATTGTAATCTATATATGGGGATTAATCATAGTCTCCAGTTCCCAACGCTTCTAAATATATAGTTCATTCATTAGAATGGTCTGGAGAGTGGGTAGGTTCTCTACTTAGGTGCTCTTTGGCCTGCTGCGGATCCATAAAATATACCGGATGTCCATTTTCCATAATTCTTAGCTTAGCAGGGTATATCAAAGCAAAGCGTTTATTGTGCTCCACCAGTATCCTACACACCTCTGAGAACTCCTTTCTTTTTTGTGACACCAAAACAGAAAAATCCTGAAATATCAAGATCTTCTGTCCATCCACAATAACAGACTGGGTGGCACGATAGGCTGATAGTATTTTTTCTTTAGCTCTAAAGTCTAAAAACTTGGCAATGGCAGGCCTAGGTCGAGCCAACCGATATATTTTTAACTTCTCCCTATTCTCCAAATCGTCCATTTTGGCCACTAATTATTGTATAGTTTGGTCCTTTTGATCAACAATTGCCTGTAAGGCATGGACCGAATCCTCAAGACAGTTGCCATTCACCCATGTAATGTGTACCCTGAAGGCAGAAAACATTGATTTCTGGAATTTGCTTCTCTTTACCTCTTTTCTGTGTAATTATTAATATGTCCCCACATCACAGCCTACAGTAAATCCGCAGCATGGGGCATGCCAATGCCCCTTTCAATGTTTTAATGTCTTTGGACTTCATTACCAAAGACATTAAAACATTGTTTAATGTAGTGGACCAATTCACTAATATGGCATATTTTGCACTCCTTACAAAAGTACCATCTGCTCTTCATACAGCTCAGTTATTTATCAATCATATATACTGACAGTTCTTTCAGGATATTTCTCAAAGGGAATCTCAAGGTTTAATTCTAATAATCAACCTCAATACAGTAGATTGACAAAGCCTCAACCAAAGATTGAAGTCCCACCACCAACTCACTGATTCCTGCCATCTTTTTACTCCTTCGGATCGTTA
Organism: Pseudophryne corroboree; assembly: GCF_028390025.1. Lineage (NCBI taxonomy): Eukaryota > Metazoa > Chordata > Amphibia > Anura > Myobatrachidae > Pseudophryne > Pseudophryne corroboree. Next base: position 440,271,928 of record NC_086445.1, read on the forward strand.
ATTTACCCTCCACTCTGCAGGTAATCCTGTGCCTTCTGAAATGAAAAATGGATGAACTACTGTACCTAGATCATAATAAAGATCAATAGAAGGATCTAGTTTCAATTTGGGAGACATTGTAGGCTGTGATGTGTGGACATATTAATAATTACACAGAAAAGAGGTAAAGAGAAGCTAATTCCAGAAGTCAATGTTTTCTGCCTTCAGGAAACACATTACATGGGCGAATGGCAACTCTCTTGATTGAGATATATATATATATATATATATATATATATATATGTATCCTATATAATAGCCCAGATCTGTGACTCTGTGACTGTGTGTATAACACTGGGCATGGCTAGGAGCTCTCATTGGGTTAGCGGCAGGTCTATCACACTCAGTCCACAGCTGATTGGGCGAGAAACGCCCTCCCACACAGGTTACATCCAATGGGAGGCTCTGCGCTTTGGCTGCTGTGTGTTCCCAGAACAGGATTAAAAATGGGGCTGATGGAGCTGCAGCTCCAGACCCACACCCCAAAATAGGCCCACTGCATCTGCAGCAACATACAACAATTTACACACAAAAATCGGTACAATTTCAAAAAGAGGGCGTGGTCGCAGGTAAAGTGACTGGACCACGCCCCTTTTCCTATACTTTCAATGGAAGTTTGGACAGCCAAAAATCGGTACAGACCATAAACAAAGGTACTGTACCTGCCAAAAAGGTACAGTTGGATGGTATGCCAGTGCATCTGCAGCAAGTCTCTGCACTGTAAATAAGGAAAAAACCTTTTACTGCAGCATCCTATGTCTTGCTGCCAGTCCGCCTGCCCCCTCCGGCATCAACAATCCCCACTCCCTATCCGCTGCGCAGGTGGAACAAGAGCTGCTGCGGCCACCGGCATAGATGTGTATGAAAGCGGCACTGTGGAAGGCTTTCATAGCCCTCCCTGCACCGCATAATCTCTGAGCCTCGGAGCCTCCTCTGCGCGTGATGTCACAGAAGTGCCTCCCCGCCACAGCTGCGCCCAGATCCCCAGAGGCCCTGACTCCGCAACACAGTACCTGGGCTGGCGGTCTGGAAGCCCCGAGATTGTTAATGTAATGGATAGAGTGAATGATATCGCAGAGGGTAATGTCTGGACGCTGAATCAATGTAACAGGTGACAGTGCTGTGCAGTGCAGTGGGTGTGCAGTGTCACTGACACTGCACAGCACTCTAACGTTTTACATTGATTCTGCCAGCCAGTCACTATTCTTAGCGCCGGTGTCCCAACGTGCCGCATTACAGGGAAGTAGACGCACTAAATAAACTACAGCTCCCAGCAGCCCTTAGCACCGGAGCATTCTGGCGCTAAGGGCTGCTGGGAACTGTAATTTATTGAGTGCATCTTCTTCCCTGTAATGCAGCGCGTTGGGACACTGGCGCTAACAATAGTGACTGGCTGCTTGGTGCTGTGCAAGTCTCTGCCAAAGGGAGGACAGCAGCTTTGCTGCTTCCAGGAAGAGAAGCAGGAGAAGCATTACCCACCCCTCCCCTACTCGCAGTACCTCCGGGCCCCATCCGCGGCACCCCCACATCCCCCTCCACCACCCGCAGTGGCTCCGGACCCTTTCACCCACCCGCAGCACCCCTGCACCCGCCCCTCCCCTACCCGTGGCACCACCGAACCCGCCCCTCCCCCACCCGTGGCACCAATGCAACCGCTCCCCCCCCACCTGCGGTGGCTCTGGACCCCATCCATGGCACCACCACACTAGCCCCTCCCTCACCCATGGCACCCCCGGACCCCCTTCCCCATCTGTGCCTCCTCCGCACCCGCCACTCCCCAAACCACAACACCTACTAGGTGATTCATCAGGCCCTGCGTGCGCTTTTCACACCATTGCAAGGGGCTACGATCCCTTAACCATTGCACGCCCTTTGTCCGTGCAATATTTAACCACTCACACAATTATGATTGGAGGTAATACTCCATATAATAAAAATAATGCATGCCACAAGGGTGTGCAAGGGTTAAGGGGGCGTAGCCCCTAACGACGGTGTGAAGAGCGCACGAAGGATGTGATGAATCACCTAGTATATATATATATATATATATATATATATATGTGTGCTGAAATTTATCAAATGTAAGAAATGTTTGACTTCTTCCAATCAAAATTCCAAATGGATTTCTGTGTAAGTAAATCCTTTCACTGTCAAAGCAAACTTGACCAGTTCTAAGCTATTATGTACAAAATGTGGAAACAATCACTCCCAGAGGGTGGCGGCCTAGCATTTGCAATGCTGCTAAAAGCAGCTAGCGAGCGAACAACTCAGAATGACCACCATAGTGCTTTGTCTGAGTGATTACCGCACTTGCCACTGCTTCAACACTGTTGTAAATCTTGTCTCACCTCTGGACAGAACCTACTAATTGATCAGTTAATTTTCCATTGGCCGCAGAACCTTTATATACCTATATTTAAAATGTGGACCCTGTGCGCCGGTGATAGAGACTGAATTACGAAAGAGCCTATACTGCCACCTGGTGGACACTTTAGGATATTGCAATGGAACATTATTTTGGGTTCATAGTGAACGGTATATCGAATTACTCTGCTATTTTTTGAAATTGCTCTTTATTCTTGCAAGATACTGATTCTGAGCCATAGGGGCATGTAGACTGCCACCTGGTGGATGCTCAGGAATACTGATTAGGAATACTATTCCAGTTTAGATTTAATTGTATATTGCTATACAGTACCACTTACTTGCAAAGTATTCTTAATCATATTATGCATAATTGCCAATTGTTGCATTATATATGTGAGATCTGGTGATTCCAGCTTGAAAAAACAGTAACAGCCACCAACATCTGCACCTGCACAGACACTCCACTCTCCTTACCTGTTATTACAGTTACACCCTATTTTGCTACTAAATGGCAGGAAGCCGGTATCCTGACCGCTGCCGACAACTTAATTGCCTTCTTGCAGGAATTGTTGTTTAATCCATCCATGCAGAGTCTTCTCTCCTTTCAATAGGCCAGTTAGGGTTTACACCAGCTAGTTGTTTTTATTCTATTTCCCTTTGTATGCTTCATAATATACAAGTTACCTTTTTTTTTCTTTACTCATGGGTTGCTGCAGCATTATGATATGTCCGGTCACATTGCTTTTTATTCTTTCTGTAGCTTAATATCACCAGTAATAACACAACATAGGCCTTCCAGCTTTACATCTTCTCCTGTTTTTGTCTTTTCCCTCTGCTCCCATCTTTTATTAATAGCAATGTTGCAACTTTAACTAAGTAGTAAGTTTTGTCTAAGTAGCTCTATAAAGACTTCTGGTTCTGGCTTAATGGAGTGAGGAGCTCCGTTTCTGAGCTCTGTCCCCGCTCCCCTGCATTCACCTTTTACATGGCTTTGAAGCCTCATTTCAGCCCCGAAGCCCTCCACAGTGCTCCTGTCATCGCACACGCCACTGTTGGACCGCTTTCTTGCTCCTCTGATGCTGCACACACCGTCAGACCAGCAGCCACCACAGCCTCCACGCCAGGAGAAGAGACATGCTGCAGGGAACATGGCACTAGATGCCGCTGCTGAGAGCGCACTCCCTCTCCATAAGAAACCCGTGGTTGAGGGACCATCTTCTGTAGGGCATGTGAGTCTGGGCTGTGACACCCCGGTTACTTACAGAGAGGTAGTGGAAGCCATTACAGCCACTATGACCCCTCTCCTTTCTAAAGCAGTGGCTGATATTACTGGTCAGTTACAGCAATTGAATCACAGGGTTACTGTTAATGAACAACAGCTTGGTGTAGTCTCCCATAATATTGGTGATCTACAGCACTCTGTAAAACGCCTCACTACTGAAAATTACCAGCTTTCGAACAAGATCAACGATCTTGAAAATAGATTGCTTCGTAATAACATTAGGCTGGTTGGCCTACCTGAATCTATCAACGGGACTGCTCTAGCCCATTTTGTCCGCAACACCCTCCCCTCACTCTTAGGCATAGAGATGGTTTGCCAATACATGGTTATAGAGTGGGTTCACAGGGTGGGCCCAACACCGACCCCTAAAAGACCGAGACACCGTGTTACTCTGTTTCGTTGCTTGAACTATCTGCATAAAATGGAAATCTGGTTGGCTTCTCGCAAGGCTAAAACCTTATCATGGGAAGGTCACAAGCTGCATGTTTTTCAGGACTATTCCGCTTAGCTGTCAAGGGCTAGGAAGTCCTTTTCCCCTGTTTGTTCTCATTTAGTAGCTGAGGTATGCAAATTTGGTTTACTGTATCCCGCCAGACTCCGTATCTATGATGGATCCTCCTTCAAAGATTTCTCCAACCCACTGGATGCTATGGCCTACCTCCAGGAGCTCTCCCAAGCCAAAGATGCTGACATCTCCGACTCTGCAGATCGATACCTTTTGTTGCATACTACGTTCTCCTTTTTTCCTGGCTTCATGATGTACTATTGTCTTTTCGCCATTTACTGTACCAGATTGATATTGGCATTTTCTATGCCCACCTTTGCTCATACTCTAACGATGGCTCACATGTTTACAGTTTGATGTTTATGTGTGTATTTACAGCATTTTGTTGATTTTTAAGAAACGTATTTTCTATGTTCATTCATTTCACAGTTCATTATGGAGGTCTCCTGGCCTCAGCATTATTGCTCTACTATCTGGGGGGTGGGAACGGATCTATCCTTTCCCGCCGGATGAGTATAGCAATTGCTCTGTTATTTTGTTTTCTGTATTTAGGACATTTTGCATCAAACGCGTGCATTTGTTTGCCTTCTCTTACCTCTATCTTTTCCCATCTTCCTCTTTCCTCTTGTTGTTATCCTATCACCCCATCTTTCCTGCCTCTCTCCTTATGCATTTCATCATGCTTTACTGAGATATTAGCTGACGACATACTGTTTTGTGATTTTGTACTGGAGGCCTTTTTTATTTTTTATTTACACTTTCTATTTTTATTTCTTTTGTCTCTTGTTTCTTTGAGTGATGCCCAATCTACGCTGCGCTACAGGGAATGTCGGTGGAATTAATTTCCCAGCGAAGAGGAGGAAACTTCTGCTCTATTTACAGAAGAGCGGCGTGGACGTAGCATTTCTCCAGGAAACACACTTAACGCCATCTGAGTCAGCGAAACTGGGTATGTTTGACTGGTCTGTATTGGCCTCATCTTCCTGCAATTCCAGAGCCCGTGGTGTAGTTACCCTGGTAAGGCGTTCCCTCACTTTTGAAATTCTACATGTCAATGCCGACAACCTGGGTAGATACGTAGTGGTCTCTGTCGACCTGCTAGGCAAGCGGTTCACGCTAGCTAATATCTGTGCTCCTCCACCTTACTGTAGGTATTATTTTCAACAGTTAATTACTCTTTTAACCACTTATATAGGAGATAATCGTATTATTGGGGGTGATTTAATTTAGTTTCTTCCCAGCTGTTGGATAAATCGATGGTAACTGGTACTCCCCCTCCCTCCCCAAGGTGGGTATTACCCTTTTTTCCTCAACTCTACATTATGGCAAGCTCTACATCCGACTGATAGGGATTATACTTGTCTCTCAGCTGCACATAGCTCCTTCTCCCGCATTGATTATCTTTTTGTTTCTCATGCTCTATTCCCTCAAGTCACTGAATGTACTATAGCCCCTATCTCTCTCTCTGACCATGCAATGGTTTCCTCTACTATTCATTTCCCCGATGAACAAGGCTCGACTAAATTCTGGAAGTTCCCTTCCAGACTGTGTCGCTCTTCTACATTTAAATCCTTCTTGGACGCTGCATGGGATGATTTTTGCTCAACTAATTCCGAACACAGGGGGTGATTCCTGATCATGTTCCCAGACATGCGGGGGGACGCCAGCACAGGGCTAGTCTGCCCCACATGTCTTGACCCCCCCCCCCCACGCATAAGTACAAAAGCATTGCCACTTTTGTACTTGTGGAGTAACTCCCGGCCAGCTCAGCTTCTGCGGCTGGCTGGGAGTTGATCGCCGCTGCCCCTGGTCGCAGCGGCTGTGTGTGACGTCACGCAGCCACTGCGGCCTGCCCCTTGCATTGGCCGGACCGCGCCCCCATAACAGCGGCCAAACGCCACCGTGCTGCTCCCTCCCGCCCAGCGACCGCCTCTGCCTGATTGACAGCTAGTGAACGACGGCCTTCAGCCGTCCGGCATGTGCCGGCGCATGCGCAGTTCCGACCCGAACGCTGCACTGCGATAAACTGCAGCGAGCGATCAGGTCGGAATGACCCCCATATGCAGTTAGACCCTTCTCCATTTTGGATGTCTTCGAAAGCTGTACTCAGAGGAGCAATTATCTCATTCACTGCAGCTTCCAATAGGAAATGCTCTGCGCACTGTCTATCGCTTCAGGATTCTTTGTCCAAGTCCTTTCAGCTATGCAAATTAGCCCCTTCCCATGCCACGAAACAAGCCTATCTTCTTTCCAAGACTCATTTCGATGAGTTCTTGACTGAGATGGTACCTCTTCTCAATCCACCACAGGTTCCACAGATTTGACAACAAATCTGGACGCTTACTCTCTGTGTTATGCGGCACCTTCTTCCCTGCAGTTGTTCACTCCCTTCGTACACAGCAGGGCACACTGACCTCTACGAACAAACAAATTGCCCATATTATACAGCTAAACTACACAAATCTCTACACCTTAGCATTACCCAACAAAGCTCCGCAGGCCTCCTCCAACCCGCCTCCTTCCCTGGCTCACACGTCCCCCTCTCCTCCTTCCCCTTTTTCCGACCATACTTATCCTCACTCCACTCTTCCTCCTTTCTGGGACGCTTTGCCCTTCCCTTCCCTTACAGATGACATGGCCTCTCTACTTCAAGCCCCGATCACCTTAGATGAGGTACAGCTGGCAATCAAACAGTTGAAACCTAACAAAGCGCCAGGTCCGGACGGTTACAGCGGCAAATTTTATAAACTCCTCCTCCCTAAAATTGTAGCTGTTCTTGTTGCAGTTTTCAAATCTTTATTGTCAGCTGATGCCCCTCCTCCTCATTTCAACTTGGCTATCCTCAAATTGCTTCCTAAACCTGGTAGGGATTTATCCCTCCCTGTCTCCTACCGCCCGATATCTCTGCTAAATCTCGACTATAAATTATTAGCTAAGATTCTGACTGATCGCCTTAAAATTATACTTCCTCACATTGGGGGTCATTCTGAGTTGTTCGCTCGGTATTTTTTTGTCACAACGGAGCGATTAGTCGCTAATGCGCATGCGCAATATCCGCAGTGCGACTGCGCCAAGTAAATTTGCTATGCAGTTAGGTATTTTACTCACGGCATTACGAGGTTTTTTCTTCGCTCTGGTGATCGTAATGTGATTGACAGGAAGTGGGTGTTTCTGGGCGGAAACAGGCCGTTTTATGGGTGTGTGCGAAAAAACGCTACAGTTTCTGGGAAAAACGCGGGAGTGGCTGGAGAAACGGAGGAGTGTCTGGGCGAACGCTGGGTGTGTTTGTGACGTCAAACCAGGAACGAAACTGACTGAACTGATCGCAGATGCCGAGTAAGTGTGGAGCTACTCAGAAACTGCTAAGAAGTGTCTATTCGCAATTCTGCTAATCTTCGTTGGCAATTTTGATAAGCTAAGATTCACTCCCAGTAGGCGGCGGCTTAGCGTGTGCAAAGCTGCTAAAAGCAGCTTGCGAGCGAACAACTCGAAATGACCCCCATTGTTCACTCTGGACAAACTGGATTTATCTCCAGCAGACACTCGGTGGCCAATGTGTGGAAGGTAATTGCGGCCCTTTATGCCTGCCAAAACTCTGTCTCCCCCCCCCCCCCCCCCCCCCCCTGTACTTCTGTACTCTCCCTGGATGCAGAAAAAGCCTTCCATCTTGTCGAATGGCCACACCTTTATGTCACTCTACGTCGTTTTCATTTCCCAGATGCCTTTATCCGCATCATTCACACCTTATACTCATCCCAGCTACTCAGATCTCCTGTAACGGCTTTCTTTCTGACCCTTTTGTTATAGAAAAAGGCACACGCCAGGGCTGCCCACTCTCCCCACTCCTCTTTGCCATTGCCTTGAAACCCTTGGCTATGGCCCTTCGGTTATCCACAGCATATAAGGGTATTCATATTGGTGACATTGAGCTTAAGGTTGCTCTGTTCGCAGATGACATGTTGCTATTTGTCTCTGACCCGCTTTCCTCAGTCCCGGAAATTTTAAACAAAAGAATACCAGCGCTGAGTTGTGTCCCCGAATAATCAATAAATCAATTAATATATCAGTGGATCAGTTAAAAAAGAAATTTAATAATCAATGTACATAAACACACATAAAAACATTAAAAAAATAAAAGTAGGTATATGAATAAAAATAAATATTGGCTCTTAGGTAGTGGTTTTTCCAATTTTGTTAATATGGACCCAATCGTTATTTAGTGATCCCGGACTTTAGTATGAATAGGAATTTTTCCTCCTCCTTAAGATTATTTATGCAGACAGCTGGTAATACCCTTAATATTACCTCTCACACAGTTCCACGAGATAGTGATAGCAGTTACTCATCTGTGTAGATAGTTCAAGGGGTTTCCATGATTTGCTGGATATGCTGAAAAGGAGTGGTTTTTAAATCCTAATCCTTGGAAATCCAAGTGAGACGGAAAGAGTCCTTATCTGGATGATGCTGGATAGTAGGTTGGGATTCCACAATTGTTTATTGCTTATTCTTGCGGGGTCTGACAAACCCCTTCCAGCTGCTGTGGTAATCTAGTGGGTATTATATTTTAAAAAAAAATTCCCCCCGGAAATTTTAAGACTGATTTCAGATTTTGGGGAGACAGCAGGATATAAGGTCAATGTCACCAAATCTGAATTGATGCCTATACACATTCCCCCTCCTCTTCTCTCCTCCCTCACACTCACCTCCTCTTTCAGGATTACTCAGTCACATTTTAAATATTTAGGGGTTAATATTTCACGAGATATATCATATATTTATGATTTGTATTTTTCCCCAGTCATTTCTGCTACGATCGCCAAGTTAGAGGTAATGGGCTACCCTTCCTCTTTCTCTGCATGGGAGGATCGCTGTCCATAAATCTGTGATTTTCCCTAAAATTTTCTACATTATGCAATCACTTCTAATTCGTCTTTGAGACTCGGATGTACTCCGATTACGTAAAGCTATGATGCACTTTCTGTGGCTAGGGAAAAAAACAAAAATTGCCTATGCGAAGCTTTGATGGATAAATCTGTTGGTGGTGCCTGTGTCCCTGATGTTCTCTCTTACTCTCTCACGGTTTTTCTTCGCTATGCTGCTGACTGGTTATTGGGCAAAAGTACTTATACTGCTTTGGCCCTGGATATTAATGCTTTTAGACCCTTTTCCCCCTGCGCTCTCCTCCATACAAAGAAGTCTTCTATCCCTCCTTCTATCCTGGAACACCCTCTGTTCCGGTATACTTATTTTAGCTGGGTGAAATTACATAAAAAATAGAGGAGTGACCACACTGCTTCCCCTTATGTATCTTTATGGGGGAACCCGTCTTTCACCCCTTCTCTCCATAATTCTCTATTCTTTCAGTGGCGGGAGACTTGGCTGTGCTCTGCTGCCCAAGTGTTTGATCCGGGAGGTCATACTGCCCAATTCGCTATGCTGAGAGACAAGTATTCCCTTCCATTCTCCCACTTCTTTATGTATCTCCAAACTAGACACTATTTATCCTTGCTCAATTTTGATTCTTATCTACCTGCTCCCTCCTCCCCTCTAGCGAAGGTCCTTAAATATTGGGAATCCCACCCCTATAAAATTAAACAAATTTATATTCTTATAGTGAATCTACCCTCTAAGCCTTACCTACATTAATTAGTCGCCTCATGGCAATCAGGTGTGGCTTCATATGACTCCCTATTGAAATACTACCACCGCACCATGACCACATTGAGCTCCGCTTACCTGCAGGGAGTACACATCAAATTTATCCACAGAGCCTATCTACCTTCTTATGTTCAAGCATTTATTGACTCTTAAGTCTCCGATAGATGCCCCAAGTGTAAAGGGGCTAGAGCTTCGTTCTACCATTGCTTTTGGAATTGTACCAAGATTAGGCGTTTTTGGAATAAACTCTTTATGTTCATCAACAAACATTTCTCTGTCTCTCTTCAACCTAACCCCCTGGCATGCTTATGCATAAATTTCTCTGTATGGGAAAATATTAAGGGTGTTAAATTGTTTTTCCCCATGCTGACTATGCTTTTCACTATTTCAAAGAAGGCATCTTGAAGCATTGAGTCACCAGGTCTGCCCCTTCTTTGTCTGAAGTTTTAAAGGTTATGTTGCAATACTTATATTTTGATCATAGATCCACCGTTCTCACTGATTATTCCGGCCTTGCCGGTTTCTATAAAAAATGGGGCCCTTATATGTCTACGTTGGATCACGATACTCATTCTCAGAAAACCTCTGCCTTTGAAAACTCCCCTTGGAAGATGGTCAAATGACTGATGTATATTTCATGCCTCCTCTCCTCTTTCTTTTGTATTTACCTTCTCTCCTCCTCTACCCCTCTTTATTTTCACTCTTCCACGAGGTACACTTTCATTCTTCTCTCATAATAATCATGATTAGGTTTATTTAATTGCAACATTATCATAAGGCCTCCAGTGCACTATTGTTATTGGTATTTTGTTTTCATTTCCATTGCTATTGTCATTATACTACGTCACAATGAAAGTGCTTTCCCCCCCACACACCTTCCCCCCCCCCCCCCATCTCATGTTCCTAGCTTTTTAGGATACTGTCGGTATCCCTCCCCATTTCTCACTTCCTGCATTCTGACTCTTTTTGAATTTTGCTAATTGGTCTGCACATGTACTTGCCCCTCAGTAATCTTTTTCTTTCTGCTGCGGGGTACACTGGGCTCCACAAGGATAGACATTGGGGTGAAGAGTAGGATCTTGATCCGAAGCACCAACAGGCTCAAAAGCTTTGACCTTCTTCCCAAGATGCATAGCGCCGCCTCCTATATCACCCCGCCTCCTTGCACAGGGGTTGCTCCAAGGTAGGTAGCTCTTAGCTTAGACATATTGAAGTAAGGAGCCATTATCATGTGGCTCCTTGCTGGTTAATCTTAGACCCAGATTGGGGTAATGGAGGTGTGAGGTGTGGTGCCTCTGGACTGGCTGAGCTGGATGGCCTTAGTGTGGCATACCTTTACATTCTACTAACACTTTTCACTTATTAATTTTTTAACACTATTTCTCTATTTTAATTGCATTTCATTTTTGTATCACTTTCTCTATAGCTTCGGCTTCCTAAATACTAATTTATTAACACTATAGTTTTTTCACTGGTATGCTACGCTGGGCTTTCTGGCTTATGCTAATGTTTTGGGGTGCCACACCCTGCACCTAGATATAGCGCTAGGGACCCCAAATATACAGAGACGCCTTGATGCGGCTTTGGGGCTTATTCACACATTTGCGCAAATATGTGTAACGAAGATCTCTGAATTCTATTATCATGTGGAATTTATATCTGGTTACGGTTATCATTCAGAGTGCTGGGGGAAACAAATGTCTTTTTTTCTTACTTAGAAATACCCCTCCATTTCGAGCACCTGAATGATATCACTAAGCTAATTGAGCATCTACCAATATATATGTTTCTCCGTGCACAGGAGCTCAGTTTTGTAGTTGGTGCTTGCAGTGAAAGCATGTAACAGGAAGGGCTGCTCACAGCAGCTCTAGAAAAAGCTTTTTATGAGAAAAAAAAGACTACAAGGGCTGCAGCAGAGGTACAGATTGTGTTAGATGTCAGTAGACATTACCTGCTGCAGCTCCATCTCTCCCCCAGTGGCGCTCTACACTCCCGCGCCCTGGTTGCCGGGTACCTACAGCAGGAGGCTCCAGTTTTCTTCCAAGTCAGTCACACATGGCTGGGGCTCTCCGGGATCGCGTGGCTGCACTTTGGGAGGAGGTAGCAGCCGGTGGGAGGCGGCCGCGCGCGCTGGCGTTGACACTGTGGCAGTACAGGGACCCCACTAAGCCACCAGGGCAAGGGCACAGGTCAGTTTTTCTCTTAAAAACCATTTCTTATGCAGCCCACAGTACCGGTGGTGAAGTCCAGCAGGGGGATAAGGCTTAGAACTGTAGCCCCTCCCTTGGCCCCAGGGCGCCATTTACAGTAAATGTTCCCACCCTGGAGCTGCATATCTCTATCTCTCCCTCACTCCCAGTCAGTGTTTGGGCGCCATTTTCCCAGCTACACTGTTTCTGGGATGGCTTGGACAAATCCTCCTTTGTAAAGCCGCCTGATAGTCTGCGCTGTGCCTTTACAAGGCGCTAAAGTATTCTACATGTCATTTAGACAGTGTTAGTTAAGAAAAAGTGCATTTGGTCAGGGTTATTTAGTACAAGTACCCTGTGATATACATCCAGTCTTTACTGTGCAGTGTTATAGCTATTGATTATATAGCTATATTATTGAGCTAGTCCAGTACAGTATTATTGCTTGTCATAACTTCTGCATTGTACAAATGGTGACTATATGTGTGTGCATTAACTTGCTGTGTGACCTCCATTTCGTGTCTCTCACTCAGCTTGCTACCCTATATTCTATAACCTGAGGGGGCTAGGTGCGTCGGGTTTGTAATACATGATATAGGATATTCACAAGATATACTTAAATTGTATTTTTCTCTGTGATTTTAGTCACCATATCTCTCCTGAATCCTTGTTTGTGCTGACTACACTGTGCAGGGGTTTGGGTCAGGTATTGTGCTGCTGACAAATTGTACTATGTTACCTTAAACTGCAAGTTATAACATGTCTGCTGATAAGGGTAAAGGTTCTGGGGCTGAACACACTGGTAGTGGTGCTGAGGCCACAGATACTTTTGAGGAAATTACAGCAGCTGAGGGCTCTGGTTCTGGGGGTTCCTTGCCCCCAAGTGGGACTATAGCAACGGGGGTCCAGAATGAACCGCCGTGGGCTACCGTCTCCACGCTACTGAATACGCTAGTTACTAAACTAACGCCCCCTATGGCACCTCCTATGCCGGTCCAACTGTATATGGTCCCCGCGGTTAATCCGCCGTGGGTAGATTGTCCACTCAGTTACAAAAATTGAACCAGTCCCTGACTACTAAAAAGTCTAACCCTCGCCCGCCTAAGACCAAGGAGCTAAGACCAAGGAGTCCTCTAAGCGGGCCATTACTTCCTCACAATCCACTGCTGTCATTGACACCTCATCTGATGAGGATGGCGTTTACACTGACCCCACAGATTCTGACACTGATAATACTGATGGGGATAGTAGTTCACAAGTGGATGTTCCTGATCTATTGGAGGCTATTAAGTTGATTCTACAGATTACGGATGATCCCGAGCCATCCGTTCCTCCTAAGAAACCAGATAGATTCAAGCGTCAGAAGGTAGTTAAACAAGTTTTACCTCACTCTGATCACCTGGTTGATATACGTCAGGAATCCTGGGAAAAATCCAGGTAAGAAGTTCGTGCCTCACAAGAAGATGCTTGCTCGCTATCCCCTCACGCCAGAGCTGTCTAAAAATTGGGAGACACCTCCTCCAGTGGACTCGCATGTGGCAAGGATGGTGGTTTCCTCAGCTCTAACTGTCACTACCATCACGTCTCTAAAAGAGCCTATGGATAAACGTGTGGAGGGTGTTCTGAAAGTGATTTACACCCTCACGGGTGCTGCACAAGGCCCACTATTGCAGCGACATGGGCTGCAGAAGTTATTGAAGCGTGGGCCCAAGAGTTGGAAACTGAAATCTCTTCTGACCATGCTAAACAATGCTTGTCATATATTGTCACAGCTTCTCACTATATTAAAGAGGCGGCTTATGATGCCGGTGTTCTGGCAGCCAAGGCTTCTACCATGTCAGTCCTGGCTCGCCGGATATTGTGGCTGAGATCCTGGTCTGTGGATCTGGATTCTAGAAAAACCCTGGAGGTACTCCCTTTTAAGGGAAATATCCTGTTCGAAGATGACTTAAATAAGATAGTGGCTGATTTGGCTACTACCAAAACAGCCTGTCTGCCAAGTACTGCTCCTTCTGTGCCGAAGGCTAAAAGTACTTCCTTTCGTCCCTTTCGTCCTACAGGTAAAGCAAAAGGTCAGGCGTACCACAAACAGGCCCGCACTTCCAAACCTGGTAAGCCAAAGCCCAAAAGAGCCTGGGCTGCCCGTTAGCCAGCTTCCAAGACCGATAAGCCTGCCGCATGACGGGGCGGGCCTCCCCCTGGGGGACCCCAGGGTGGGGAACCAGCATCTAGGGTATACCCAGGAATGATTGAAGACCACTTCAGATGCCTGGGTACGGGAAGTCGTCACTCGAGGTTACGCCATAGCCTTCAAACAACGCCCTCCTCATCGATTTTGCCTGACAGACGTCCCTTCGGACCAGACAAAGGCAAAGACTCTTCATTCGGTGGTACAGACCCTCTTGGAGACAGGAGTGGTAGTACAGGTGCCTCTTGCACCAAGGGGCCAGGGGTACTATTCTCCGCTGTTCCTAGTCCCGAAACCGAATGGGTCCTCCCGGCCCATTCTCAATCTCAAGGCATTGAACAAGTTTGTGAGAATCTCCAAGTTCCGTATGGAAACCCTTCACTCTATTGTTCTGGCCTTGAAACCTGGTCTCCCTGGATATACAGGATGCTTACCTGCATATTCCTATAGCAGTGTCGCATCAGCAATACCTGAGGTTTGCGGTTGGCAACCTCCATTACCAGTTTCAGGCGTTACCTTTTGGTTTTACCACGGCTCCGCGAGTCTTCACCAAAGTTATGGCGGTGATGACGGCGGTACTCCGCCGTCAAGGGGTCAGGATCCTACCGTATCTGGACGACTTGTTGATCCTGGCAAATTCCCCAGAAATTCTCCTACGTCACCTAGATCTGACTGTCCAGTTTCTGCAAGCCCACGGGTGGCTCATTAACTGGAAGAAATCTTCCCTGGTCCCTGATCAGAGCATGGTGCACCTGGGAGCGCTATTGTACACTCACAACCAGAGGTTGTTCTTGTCTCAGGAGAAGGTCCTGAAGCTTCAGGACAGGATTCGTTGCTTTCTCTCTCGTCCACAAGTATCGATACATTCGGCGATGCAGGTGCTGGGCCTCATGGTGTCAGCATTCGACATGGTGGAGTATGCTCAATTTCATTCTCGCCCTCTCCAAAGGCTGATTCTGGCCAAGTGGGATGGCCTGCCTCACCGGATCAGGTCTCACATGATCTTATTGACTCCAGAGGTCCGTCTGTCGCTGTACTGGTGGCTCCAGGACCAGCGATTGTGCAGGGGTCGTCACTTCTGGATACCCGACTGGGTCCTCTTGACGACGGATGCCAGCCTAAGGGGTTGGGGCGCGGTGTTGGAGCAACACTCCCTTCAGGGTTTGTGGACCAAGGAGGAGTCTCTCCTCCTGATCAACATTCTGGAATTGCGGGCGGTCTTCAATTCATTGAACCTGGCCCAGCATTTAATACAGAACCGTCCTGTCCAAGTACAGTCAGACAATGCCACCACAGTGGCTTACATAATTCATCAAGGTGGCACTCGAAGCTGCTTGGCAATGAAGGAAGTCTCACGAATTCTTAAATGGGCGTAACGCCATCTACCGGCCATATCGGCAATATTCATTCCGGTAGTCCTGAATTGGGAAGCGGACTTTCTCAGTCGTCAGGACGTACACGCCGGAGAGTGCAGCCTCCATCCAGAAGTGTTTCAACTCCTAGTGGAAAGGTGGGGCCTTCCAGACGTGGATCTGATGGCGTCTCGACACAACCACAAGGTTCCAGTCTTCGGAGAAAGGACAAGGGATCCTCAAGCAGCATTCGTGGATGCGCTGGCGGTGCCATGGAAATTTCGGCTGCCGTACGTGTTCCCTCCGGTGTCACTCCTGCCCAGGGTAATTTGGAAGTTCAAACAGGAAGGAGGAATCCTGCTTCCCATAGCTCCAGCGTTGCCCAGGTGGCACTGGTTCTCAGAGCTTCAGGGCCTCTCGCCAGAGCATCCAATTCTACTTCCACAACGCCCAGACCTCCTCGTTCAGGACTCCTGTGTCTACCAGGACCTGGCCCGGCTGTCTTTGACGGCGTGGCTCTTGAAGCTTCCGTCTTGAGGGCTAAAGGGTTTTCTGAGGTGGTCATTCAAACTATGTTGCGGGCCTGGAAACCGGCTTCTGTTCGGATTTACCATAGGGTCTGGCATTCTTATTTTGTTTGGTGACGCTTCCAAGTTTAGTAAGCCAATCTTTTGGCTTTTCTTCAGCAGGACCTAGACTTAGGCCTGCGTCTGGCCTCCCTCAAGGTTCATATTTCTGCCTTGTCGGTGTGGTTTCATAGAAAAATTGCGACCTTACCTGATGTTCATACCTTTACTCAGGGCGTGTTGCTTATCCAACCTCCCTATGTCCCGCCTGTGGCTCCTTGGGACTTGTCGGTGGTTTTGGAGGCGTTACAAGAGTCTCCGTTTGAACCTCTTGGTTCAGCTGATCTTAAGTGGCTTTCCCTTAAGGTGGTGTTTCTGCTGGCTATTGCCTCTGATAGAAGAGTGTCGGATTTGGGTGCCTTGTCTGTAGTTCCCCATATCTGATATTTCACTGTGACCGGGCGGTTCTTAGGACCCGTCCCGGATATTTACCTAAGGTGGTTTCTTCGTTCCACCTTAATCAGGAGATTGTGGTTCCAACCCTTGTCTCTACTGACTTGTCTCCCAAAGAGCGGTCTTTGGATGTGGTACGGGCTCTCCGTATCTATGTGAAGAGAACTGCTTCTATTAGGAAATCTGATTCTCTCTTTGTTCTGTTTGGTTTTCACAAACGTGGCTGGCCTGTTCACAAGCGAACTTTGGCCAGATGGATTAGAATGGTGATTGCACATGCTTATGTGAAGGCTGGTCTATCAGCTCTTGCTCACATTACGGCCCATTCTACTCTTCTTGGGCCCGCCGTGGTGCGACCCTTGAACAATTGTGCAAGGCGGCAACGTGGTCCTCGGACCACGTTTATAAGGTTCTATGCCTTCGATACTGCCGCTTCCCAGGATGCTTCCTTTGGACACGGGGTTCTTGTGCTCGCTACAGTGCGTCCCCTTCCATAAGGAACTGCTTTAGGACATCCCCAATATCTATCCTTGTGGAGCCCAGTGTACCCCGCAGCAGAAAACGAGATTTATGGTAAGAACTTACATTTGTTAAATCTCTTTCTGTGAGGTACACTGGGCTCCACAAGGCGCCCACTCTGACGCACTTAGCTTCTTTGGGTTGGTGTGGCTATAGCCGCTGACACTTTCTCCTGTCGGGAGAGTGTGGTGTTTGTGGCAACTTGCAATTGTCGTCTCTTTTCCTTGCTACTGCATTGGGCTGGTTAACAAAACTGAGCTCCTGTGCACGGATGCGGGGTGATATAGGAGGCAGCGCTATGCATCTTAGGGAAGAAGGTCAAAGCTTTTGAGCCTGTTGATGCTTCGGATCAAGATCCTACTCTACACCCCAATGTCTATCCTTGTGGAGCCCAGTGTACCTCGCAGAAAGAGATTTAACAAAGGTAAGTTCTTACCATAAATCTCGTTTTCTGTATGACCTGTTTTGGTTATTACTATATTGCATACTGTCTGGTGCTTCTTCTATTGCAAAGCACAATAAAAACCAGTTTGAAAAAAAAAAAGTAGCTCTATAAAATATTGTATGGTCTGCAGATATTTCCTTAGAATTCAGACTAACTTACTGTTTCTTTATAAGACCCACTCTGCTAGATCACATGAGCCTTTGTTTTTGGCATTCTACATATCAATAGATTGTAAGTTTGTGTGCAGGGCCTTCCTACCTCTATGACTGTTTGTTATTACCCAGTTTTGTTTTATCATTGTTTCTGATTCTAAAGCGCAACAGAAATTGCTGCGCTATATAAGAAACTGTTAATAAATAAATAAATCATGCATTTTAATGCGTCTTTTGACATACTGCTTTCACAACAGTCAGCTTGTAGTGGCATAGAAGGCATTATGGTCAGTTTGGTAAAATTATTTTAATTATAATCTAAAAAAATGAAGCAGAATGACATCGAGCTATGTGTGCCGGGTGCCCTCCAAAAATATGTTCTTCCCCAAAAACTCCAAAATGCACATATGTATTTGTCATTCATTAGTATAAAGAGTATTTTTTTTTAATTAATGCAAGCACTTAAAGAACATTGGCCCTCATTCCGAGTTGTTCGCTCGGTATTTTTCATCGCATCGCAGTGAAAATCCGCTTAGTACGCATGCGCAATGTTCGCACTGCGACTGCGCCAAGTAACTTTACTATGAAGAAAGTATTTTTACTCACGGCTTTTTCTTCGCTCCGGCGATCGTAATGTGATTGACAGGAAATGGGTGTTACTGGGCGGAAACACGGCGTTTCAGGGGCGTGTGGCTGAAAACGCTACCGTTTCCGGAAAAAACGCAGGAGTGGCCGGAGAAACGGTGGGAGTGCCTGGGCGAACGCTGGGTGTGTTTATGACGTCAACCAGGAACGACAAGCACTGAAATGATCGCACAGGCAGAGTAAGTCTGGAGCTACTCTGAAACTGCTAAGTAGTTAGTAATCGCAATATTGCGAATACATCGGTCGCAATTTTAAGAAGCTAAGATTCACTCCCAGTAGGCGGCGGCTTAGCGTGTGTAACTCTGCTAAATTCGCCTTGCGACCGATCAACTCGGAATGAGGGCCATATTCTTTAGAATATGGAAAAATCTGCTCTGAATCCTATAGCGCTGTTTATTATACCCCACAACTTTTATGCCATCTCATAAAATCTGGATTGTTTCCTTGTATCTCTTGCATCTACAATAGGAATTAATGTTTATTCAGTATGTATGTCTACAGCCAGACTATATCTTTTTTCCAACAACTCCTTGATCCCTCTTCTCCACAGCTTTCAGGTTTATTCAATTATCCGCTTGGATCATGCAATGCTTTAAACTATTTTACAGCTTCCTGGCCAGTTTCAAACTCCTTAGGAATAGTACCATAATGAGTACTTAATACAGGATGCTACTTTATTACAAACACTTCATAATGAACTGCTCTCTCTCGCTTTTTATTTTTGCAACCTGAGAAGTGTCTACTCCTTTGGCATTGGCTGCACATTAAATGGTGATACATGGGCTTCTCATTCACTATTTAAGCAGGGAAATCATTAAATTGGATAACTAGTTGAGCCTCAAGAACTTCCCAAGTAGTGCTGGACTAGACTTATGCCAGGAGTCAGTTTTAGACCTGACTACATTCTCATGCAGAAGCAGTATTGGGGAAGGCCATCAGCTTTGTGCTTGATAAATGTAATAAGTATGAGCTCCTTCTAGATAGAAAACATAATCCAAAGTCTTCTCAAACTCAGAACTCACAGAGGTGATCTCTCTTATCACCAAAAATATATAGGCCAAGCATTTCAAAGAAATTATGCTACCCTCTAGATTTATTTCTGCAACTTTTCCTATCTGTAATAGACAGATCATAGTTTCCACTTAGTTTAGTATAGAGCCTTTGGCCCAATATATTATTTACTGTGGATTTTTCAAAAAGACTATAGGATATGATGAGCATATGAATCTCCCTTTTTGCAGATGACACTTTTTTCATAACAACCAAAGTTATGACATCTCGTCCTAATATGTGCTCCAATTTAGGGCTATCTAGTCTACATCGTGATTTAAGATAAATCATAGCAGCAAATCCAAGGCACTATTTCTATACGAAAGGCTTTAAGCAGGGGTGTAACTCCCAGAGGCAATGGAGACGCCAGCCTCCGGGCTCCAAGCCCTGATGAGACACCTGTACGTACAGCAGCACCTGTGTGGTACACAGCAGGATCCAAGTGTGACTGCTGCTCTTCCAACGGAGCTCTGTGGTGCACCCGCTGCTGCTGCAGAGTTAATTGTCTCTGTCCCAGGAGCCCTGCTAACACCTGCAATAGGAGACAGGACGGCTCGCACCTGATACCACTCAGTCTGTGCTGCAACAAGCAACGGTCCACCCACCACTGCTGCTGGACTGTGAGATGGAGCCCGCCAGTTAATGCTGAGTCTGCATGCTGCAGGCGACTGAATCTTGTGAGTCTGACTCTGATCCACCGGCCATTGTCACACAGCATAGCTGGAGCCCTGCCAATGATCTGGTCCCTGTAGACCAACTGAGAGCGCTAGCTATATACTGTAATTCTGTCAATTGTGTGTAAATACCACTCCCTTTCTAATGGAACTTAGCAACATTTTCAGAATTATACTGTTGTTTGATCTTATGAATGGGCTGCATTTATGTTGTAAAGAATTGTAAACATTTTAGCTACATTCTAATAAAAGCAGAACACACATAAGTCAGTGCTCTGGTAAACCCATATTATATATGGTACCAACTGCATGGCAGTATTAATGCCCTATGATATACAGTATAAAACAAAAAGACATTTGTCAGCTTTTGTCCTAGCCACCGGCACTCTAGACCAATTGGCTTTCAAGGCTAAAAGAGCTAAACATTACTCCAATATCAACACACTTGTTCATTCCCAGTTAAATCTGTGGGTATCTGACAAAATGAAAGCCTAAGAAATTAGTTCATATATTGACCAAAAAATTAAAGATTTCAACCTAGCTTCAAGTGTCTCAAATTTTTGCAACTTTGAATGCCATTAATTTGTAGTTGAGTGAAAATGCGCTAACCTGGCAGCTTCCGACATTTATTGAATACACCCCATAGGCTGATATCTTAACAAGGTCTGGTCTGTAGATCCCATCCAAAACGGCACTATGGGGCTAATTCAATTTTGATCACCCCTTCCATGCTGGGGAAAACGCTGCTGGCTTGGGAGTAGGGAGGCCAATCCCAGGCCATTTTTTCAATCCCGGGATTCGGGATTGAAAAACAGTCAATCCCGGGAGTAGGGACCAGTGAAAGATGTAGGGAGCAGCGCTGGAGGGAGGGTGTAGGTAGCGGTGCGGGTGGTAGGGAGGGGGTAGGCATAGGCGTGCGCAGACACTGACAGGCGGGTGCCGCTCCGGACTCCCCCCCCCCCTCCACGACATTATAGTGTTCTCTCACCTCCCCTGTCCTGGATATAGACTGCTCACCTGGGCGGCCCAGGTAAGCAGTCTATGTCCAGAACAGGGGAGGTGAGAGAACACTATAATGCCGTGCCATGGAGGGGGGGGGGAGTCCGGAGCGGCACCCGCCTGTCAGTGTCTGCGCACACCTATGGGGGTAGGTAGCGGTGCGGAAGGGTGAGTGTAGGTAGTGGTGCGGGAGGGTGTTGGTAGTGGTGCGGGAGGGTGTAGGTAGTGGCACAGGAGGGTTGGTGTAAGCAATAACACTTACTATTAGGCGGGCGGCCGCGGCAGCCATGGACACACTGAACACGGCGGCATTTCAAATGATGCGCCGGCCGCCAGCCAACCAGAGCTGGCGGACCAGCAGCCAATCAGGGAAGCTGCCGTAGCAGTCGCTCCTGATTGGCTGCCGCTGCTGCGGCAGCTTCCCTGATTGGCTGCCCACCTGCCAGCTCTGATTGGCTGGCGGCCGGCGCTTCATTTGAAATGCCGCCGCGTTCAGCGTGTCCGTGGCTGCCGCGGCCGCCTGATAGTAAGTGTTATTACTTACACCCACCCGCCGTCCCGCGCCGCTTCCAACCCTCCCGCACATGCGCACTGTAATCCCTTGAATCCCGGGATTTTTGGGCCCAAATCCCAGGATCCCGCCGATCCCGATCCCGGGATTGGCCTCCCTACTTGGGAGTATCACACATAGAGAGGTATCCAATTATCCCCAAAAAATTTTGCACCATTGAAAAACTTTTTTTTACGTGACTTTTTAAACTTTTCACAATTTGTTTTTCATTCCTTTTCTGTTGTTAAAATGGGGGGTTTCACGGGAAAATACACAGGGTCTGTGAAACGCCGTGGGTCTATGTATTTTCACAGCTGCATTTGCTGAAAAAAGTCTACTTATTGCGGATTTGGTTTTGCCTGCCATGATAAGCGCTGGCATCAGGGCTAATAGGATAGCCCTCGGCGATACAATTAGAACTTTGTAGGCCCCATAGCAACATTTTGAAGTGGCCTGTTCCAATGCTTGTAGAGAGATACATTCTTAATTTTATGCCCCGTAATAGTGCCTAGTTTACGTTATGAAGTAGTATGGCATAGAAGTGCCCTAGTTCACGTTATGTTACATTGTAGGGCGGCCAATACATTATGCAACACAGTCCCCTTAATTCACATTATACCATACAGCAGTGATTTTCAACCTTTTTCAACTCACGGCATAACGATAAGATTTTAAAATTGCCAAGGCACAAAATCAGTGCGCCACGGGAAAAAAACACATTGGCCCCCACAGTAATTAAACAGACGGGATGCCGCTGTCGGTATACTGACAGCTAACATCCCGTTTGTCGGTAAACCATATCTATTCCTTAATAATGCCACACACTTTCCCCCCCCAGTAATTCCACCACACACTGTCCCCCCAGTAATGCCACACACCGCCCCCATAATAATTCCACTCACTGCTCCCAATAATAATTGCTGCTGTCCATATCCCTCCCCCTCCCTCCCCCCCAGTGATTACAAACATTGCTTACATAAATACATTTTTTATTTTAAGTATAAAACATGCAGCTGTAATGCTGAGATGGCAGCATGGATGGAGGAGCAGCAGTGGCAGTGGATGGACGGACGGGCACGCCAGGCAGGAAGGCGACGTGGAGTGGCCAGTGGGCGGGCGAGCGGGTACTCCAGGCAGGAATGAGACGTGGCGTGCATGACCTATGAGTCACGCACACGGAAGTGCACACTGCACAGCGCTGCATAAGCCGGCTATTGATTGCGGTGGGCGGCGGGTCTCTGGCTGGTGGGCGGCAACGGATCTCTCTGGGGGGCAGCGGTGGGGAGCATCTCTGGCTGGCGGCGACACACCTAGAGACCGCGGCACAGCGGTTGAAAATCGCTGCCATACAGTGTCCCCAGTTCATTTTACTCCACACTATAGTGCCTCCATTCATATTATGTCACATCACAGTGCCCAATTCATATTATGAATTATATAATGCCCTTTTTATACCACATTACAATGACCAAGACAAAAGTTTGTAAGGGCCCCTGTTTATCTACCAATAGTGAAAAATGTATATAACACATGTAACTGTGACAGGGAAGATGGCCTCTCTCAGCTCTGGACCCCATACACTCCCTGCACCTATGGTAGCTATGCTCTTGCTTATATCAATCCGTGGCCTTCACTTTGCATTATTTATTTGTCTTTTCCATATATTGTATACAAGTAGGTTAATGTGTCTTTTGCATTTACTTCTAGCGCTGTCAAGCCACATCTCTAGGCTATCATTAGATCTATGTATACACACTTGTCCACTTGAGGTACACCTGGTGAAATACTACTATTTTGAAGTTGGAAGCATATTGATATACATCTGATCATACACTACACATGTAAGTACATATATATTTATGAATGTCTTTTTATGCATCCAACTCTTAATTATATGATATTATTAATGTAGGTAGTTCTTTACAGTTGTACAATACATTGTATTGTGCTAGGGTCTTTACATATCTGTGATTCCAAAAGGTGTAGATGGTTTGTCCCTGGAGAAACATGGCTCAGAATAATGATTAAACACCACTCAGATAATTGTGAAACCATGGAAGTCAATAGAGACAAGATTCTAAAAGCTGGGTACACACTAAACAATGTGTGTACCCCGGGACATCGTGAGTGACGTGACCAAGCAGTGGGGCTGGCATCGGCATACACACTTGCTGATGCCAGCAGTGACAGACCAACGGTGGGGGCCATTTGACAACATGGGCCTCGCAAGCGATGTCTTCCATTGGCCCTGCATAGCCTGAAGGAGGATGTTGCTGACAACATGTGAGGGCACGCATTGTAAGTGACATAGCGGGTACACACTACATAATGATATACCCGATATGTCAGACCCATCCACCGGATCGGATGAATTGTAAGTCACTGTCTTCATGTTTTGCTTATTTGTTCACTCTGTAATTGGGTGCTGTGGATCCCATGTGGCGCTATATAAATAAAGAATAATAATGTAATGTTGAGATCCTGCATTGACTTTTTGCAGTGAAGAACAGTGGACTTCGGTGTTACTCTACAGGGGAAATAAATGACATTTTAATGTTTTGGTGATTTTCATGGTCCAGATTGCCAAAGCAATGAGAGGGTATCAGCTATCATATTCTTAGTACCAGATGACAATGAACCAAGACATTGTTCACCCAGAATGTCAAAGATTAAGAGGGATATGTATCAAACATTGGAGGGAGATAAAGTGGAGGGAAAGTACTTACCAATCAGCTCCTGTCATTTTTCAAACACAGCCTGTAAAAATAGCACTTAGAAGCTGATTGGGTGGTACTTTATCTCTCTCCATGGCTTGATATATCTCCCCCTAAGATTTCAGTTTATTACAAAAGATGCCTCCATTCTTCCAAGACTAGTTTATGGGGTTTTGGGCAAACAGAATATCAAGTGTTCTAAATAGAATGTTATCAAGTAAATGAATTACATTGGTAGAAAAATCGGAAATGATTTTACTTAATCCTCCATTTAATCTTTCAGAGTTCTAACAAAGCTGTTAGAACTCTGCCTGTTTTGCATTGTTCCCCTGCAGTATAATTCCCTGGTCAGACCTCTAGTTACGAGTGAGCGGCAGTTGTGGATGCAGCTCTTCCAAGTCTGTTCTATGGCCGGGTGTGGTTCATAGGGTCACACTTACCTATTTAAGTCTGTCTGGCCCCAATATTCTTTACTGGGCCATTAATATTTCATGTCTTTGACTATATTCTCACGAGATGCTGTGATCTGATGACTAATTTTATTTGCATTGCAAAATACCTGAAGAATTTCTGATCATTTGTCTTTGGACTATAGTACTGCTGTGAGCCCTGTGTCTTTGTGCCTGCTTACAGAAGAACTTCTATTACTCACCAGATTACACATCCTTGGTTTATTCATTTATCCAGGACATTACTTGTGTTTGCCATTAATACCCTCTGGACTCTGAGTTACTGCATGTTTTATTATTTATTAATCTGGGGTTTTGTTTCTGCCATTAGCTACCATTCTAAACACTTTGCTGCAGTTATCTGTCTTTGGGGCAGATGTATTAAGCCTGGAGAAGTGATAAAGCAGTGATAAGTGGAAGGTGATAACGCATCAGCTAATCATTATGGGTTTGAAAAATGACAGTTAGGAGCTGATTGGCTGGTGTGTTATCACCTTCCACTTATCACTGCTTTATCACGTCTCCAGGCGTAATACATTTTTTGTGCATATTCTGAACTAGGGAAAAATACAGGTAGACTCGCACAAAGGGGTCTATTCAGACCTGGACACACGCACGCAGCGGCCGCATCCAGGAGGGCTGCGCACGCGCACTGGCCATAGTGTACGTGCGCAACCCTTCGCCATCAAGGATGCTGACGCAAAAGGATTGACAGTGGCGGCCATCAGGAGAGGGTGTAGTTGCTGCTTTTTGTGCGTGAGGTCCTGACAAACGCAGTCGTTTTCGGGGAGGCTGCAGACGTTCAAGTAAAAATGGCTCCAGACCACCTGGCCTGCGCTGGCAGGGGTCAACCTCTAATCAATGCATTCGCAATTAAATTGCAAACACATCGCAGGGCGGTCTTACGTTGTGCTGGGCGGCCCCCATAGCAGGTGAGTAGATGGACACAGATCTTGCTGTTGGAAGCAAGATCTGCGTCCATCTCTGAATACCCTTCAGAAGTCCTGCACAGCCTGCAACTCGTAGGCTATTAAATGTCACCCCTAGTATTTTCCTTGTGTCTGCTTTTCCAAGTGTACATACTGTATCATAACTGGAAAGTGTATCCTGCATCAGATCAATCTGTATATCTCTTCCCAGAATAAATACTGTTGTATGAATTTTACTCCTTGTGACTTCTTGTGCAACCGCACCCAGGTGCTTCATAACAATAGCAGAGTTGCAAAGTTACAGTCACAGTGATTCTGGGTGGATCTCTTTATTCTTCTGTGACTGAGAAGGAATACAACATATACAAATACAAAATTATTATAGTGTATAGGTTTGCTCAACATACTCCATAGCTGGATTGTCAGAGTAGTTGCAGGCACATTATGGTCTGTTCCGTGCATACTAAAGGCGTGCTCCATTACAATGGTCATGTGTCCATTTAGAAAGTAAAGATTTAATTGTTATATTTAATTTTTATTGCTTTGTTTTTGTAAATGTGAAACCTTTATCTATGTGGAATATGATGCAACATTAGTTGGTCAAACCAGTCATACCAGTAACTAAATACTACTTTCCCATACTTCATGAACTTACAATGGCCTCACAAAGTGCTCTCTGAGATAGACTAATATACTGTATTTTAGATATAAAATTAATTGGTATGTTTGTCTGTCCGTCATTCGGACAACCCTGCACCGACTGGGATGAAACCTACACGAGGTGGTACAGTTGGCTCCTGTCCAGGTTTTAGGGTGGCTGGGGTACCACCAAACCTTGCAGCGGTATGTGCCTGGGTGAACTTTGACCCAGGGAACCTGTTCTGGGACTTCCACTTAATGTATTTGGTAGAAAACTTCGCAGAATGGTAACATTGCATTTGAAAAGACATACTAGGGGATTGGGATCCCAGTCAGACCTCCTGCTTGTGTGTGCTGGACAGATCTTTGACTCAGGGAGCCTGTTCTGGGCCTGCCACTGAATGGATTTGGAAGAAAAGTTCACAGAGTGGAAACATTGTATCCCAGAAGATATACTAGGGGATTGGGGTCCTGGTTCAGACTAGGGTGGCAAATCCCGGGATTAGGATCGGCGGGATCCCGGGATTTAGGCCTAAGATTAGCCGGGATTCAATCCCGGGATTGGCGCTTCCAATCCTGGGTTTTTCAGGATTAGAAAACCCCCATGTTTTTTAATGCCGGGCAGCGTTGAGCTTCCTCAGGAGGCTCAGACACAGCCCAGCTCTCTTCTCCCAGCTCCCGCTGACCCCGGCTGTGCGCACTGCGCAGCATGACGTAAATTCGGAGGTCACGCTGCGCAGTCTGATGCCAGCCTCCCAAGATGCCCAGATCGCACCATCCCACTCACCGCCGGCAGGAAGTTAACCCGCCCGCACTCCCAGAGGATGGTGAGTAGTTCTGTGGGCTGGGCAGGTCCGGGAAGGAGGAAGGGGGCACTGAAAATTTACATTTTAAAACCTTCAACCCAATCCCAGGTATCCCGGGAATCCCAGGATTGATAATTTTTCAATACCGATACCCATGATTTTAAAAAAAGGCACGGGATTGGCCTCCCTAGTTCAGACCTCCTGTTGGTGTATGCTGGAAAGAAATTTAATGGACTATAATAATTGACAGAAATACTGTAATCATAAATCAATGAACTAAAAAAACTGATAGAAATGGAGACGGGAAGACAAAAAAGGTTGTGTACCCAAAAGCCTTGGAATAGCAACATTGAAGAAAACTTTAAACTAGAGATGTGCGGTGGGCACTTTTCGTGTTTTGTGTTTTGGTTTTGGTTCTGGTTCCATGCTCGTGTTTTGGATCTGGATTGGTTTTTCCAAAACCACCCTTTCGTGTTTTGGTTTTGGTTCTGGATCTGGATGATTTTTGAAAAAAAAACATAAAAACAGCTAAAATCACAGAATTTGGGGGTATTATTAACTACAATAACATTCATTTCCACTCATTTCCAGTCTATTCTGAACACCTCACACCTCACAATATTGTTTTTAGGCAAAAAGGTTGCACTGAGGTGGCTGTATGACTAAGCTAAGCGACACAAGTGTGTGGCACAAACACCTGGCCCATCTAGGAGTGGCACTGCAGTATCAGACAGGATGGCAGATTTAAAAAATAGGCCCCAAACAGCAAATGATGCAAAGAAGAAAAAGAGGTGCAATGAGGTAGCTGGATGGCTAAGCTAAGCGACACAAGTGTGCGGCACAAACACCTGGCCCATCTAGGAGTGGCACTGCAGTGACAGACCAGGATGGCACTTAAAAAAAACTAGTCCTCAAACAGCACATGATGCAAAGAAAAAAAAGAGGTGCAAGATGGAATTGTCCTTGGGCCCTCCCATCCACCCTTATGTTATATAAACAGGACATGCACACTTTAACAAACCAATAATTTTAGCGACAGGGTCTGCCACACGTGGCTGAAATGAGTGGTTTGTTTGGGCCCTCACCAAAAAAGAAGCAATCAATCTCTCCTTGCACAAACTGGCACTACAGAGGCAAAATGTCGACCTCATCCTCCGTTTCCTCACCCCTTTCAGTGTGTACATCCTCCTCCTCACAGAGTATTAATTCGTCACCACTGGAATCCACCATCACAGGTCCCTGTGTACTTTCTGGAGGCAATTGCTGGTCAAGGTCTTCCTGGAGGAATTTATAATTCATTTTGATGAACATCATCTTCTCCACATTTTGCGGAAGTAATCCCCTACGCTGACCGCTGACAAGGTTACCGGCTGCAACAAACACTCTTTTGGAGTACATACTGGAGGGGGGGTGGCAACTTAGGTAAAATAAAGCCAGTTTGTGCAAGGGCATCCAAATTGCCTCTTTTTCCTGCCAGTATACATACGGACTGTCTGAGATGCCTTTTTGGATGCTGTCACTCGTATAATCCTCCACCATTCTTTCAATGGTGACAGAATAATATGCAGTGACAGTAGACATATCAGTAATCGTTGTCAGGTCCTTCAGTCCGGACCAGATGTCAGCACTCGATCCTGACTGCCCTGCCTGACTGCCAGTTGGTGGGCTAGGAAATCTTATCCTTTTCCTTGCAGCCCCAGTTGCGGGGAAAAATGAAGGAGGAGTTGTTGACGGGTCACGTTACGCGTGAGTTGACAATTTTATCACCAGCAGGTCTTTGAACCTCTGCATACTTGTGTCTGCTGGAAAGAGAGATACAACGTAGGCTTTAAACCTAGGATCGAGCACGGTGGCTATAATGTAGTGCTCTGATTTCAACAGATTGACCACCCTTGAATCCTGGCAAAGTGAATGAAGGGCTCCATCTGCAAGTCTCACATACTTAGCGGAATCATTCCGTCTTGGCTCCTCCTTCAATTTCCCCAGCTGCTTCTGCAAAAGCCTGATGAGGGGAATGACCTGACTCAAGCTGGCAGTGTCTGAACTGACTTCACGTGTGGCAAGTTCGAAGGGTTGGAGAACCTTGCACAAGACGGAAATCATTCTCACCTGTGCTTGAGTCAGGTGCATTACCCCTCCTTTGCCTATATCGTAGGCAGATGTATAGGCTTGAAAGGCCTTTTGCTGCTCCTCCATATAGACTGTTGAATTCCACCTCATTACCACCTCTTGCTTTAGGTGATGGCAGGGCAGGTTCAGGAGTGTTTGCTGGCGCTCCATTCTTTGGCACGCATTGGCTGAATGTCGAAAATGGCCTGCAATTTTTCGGGCAACCGACAGCATCTCTTGCACGCCGCTGTCATTTTTCCAAAAATTCTGCACCACCAAATTAATTGTATGTGCAAAACATGGGACGTGCTGGAATTGCCCAGATGTAATGCACGCACAATATTGGTGGGGTTGTCTGATATCACAAATCCCCAGGAGAGTCTAAGTGGGGTAAGCCATTGTGCGATGATGTCCCTCAGTTTCCGTAAGAGCTTGTCAGCGGTGTGCCTCTTATGGAAAGCGGTGATACATAGCGTAGCCTGCCTAGGATCGAGTTGGCGTTTGCGAGATGCTGCTACTGGTGCTGCTGCTGTTGTTGCTGCTGGAGGCAATGCATCTACCCAGTGGGCTGTCATAGTCATATAGTCCTTAGTCTGTCCTGTTCCACTTGTCCACATGTCCGTGGTTAAGTGGACAGTGGGTACAACTGCATTTTTAGGACACTGAGGACACTTTTTCTGATGTCTCTGTACATTCTCGGTATCGCCTGCCTAGTGAAGTGGAATCTATATGGGATTTGGTACCGGAGACACACTACCTCCATCCATTGTCTAAGTCCCACTGAACTAATTGCAGGTACCGGGTACACACTACCTCAACGGCGGATACCGGACGCACGTCTAACACCAACATAGCTGTCAAGGCCTCAGTTATCTGCTTTGCAACAGGATGACTGTTGTCAGATTTCATCTTCCTCGCAAAGGACTGTTGGACAGTCAATTGCTTAGTTGAAGTAGTACAAGTGGTCTTCCGACTTCCCCTCTGGGATGATGATTGATGCCCAACAGCAACAACAGCAGCAGCTGCAGCAACAGCAACAGTAGGCGTACCACTCAAGGATCCTAAGGAGGAATCCCGGTTAGGAGAGGACTCCTCAGTCTTGCCAGTGACATTGCCTGCAGGACTACTGATGTTCCTGACTGAGGAGGAAGTTGACGTTGAGGGAGTTGGTGGTGTGGCTTGCAGGAGCTTGGGTACAAGAGGAAGAAGGGATTTAGGTGTCAGTGGACTGCTTACGCTCTTACCCAAACTTTCTAAACTTGACAATCACTCCTGATGAATGCGCAGCAGGTGACGTATAAGGGAGGATGTTCCTAGGTGGTTAACGTCCTGACCCCTACTTATTATGGATTGACAGAGGCAACACATGGCTTGACACCTATTGTCCAGATTTGTGGAGAAATAATTCCATACTGAAGAGGTGGCTTTTTTGGTATTATGCCCAGGCATCACAATGGGCTTATTCATCCCACAGACAACAACTGTGTCCCCCGGTGCCTGATTTAAACAAACCACATCACCATCAGAATCCTCATCGTCAACTTCCTCCTCAGCGCCAGCAACACCCATATCCTCATCCTGGTGTACTTCAACAGTGACCTCTTCAATTTGAAGATCAGCAACTAGACTGTGGGTGCTACTTCCAGCACTTGCAGACGGCGTGCAAATGGTGCAAGGAGCCAGCTCTTCCCATCCGGTGTTGGGAAGGTCAGGAATCGCAACCGCCGACACACTTGGACTCTCCTTGGGGATTTGTGATACCATTTTAGAATGCACAGTTCTTTGCTGTGCTTTTGCCTGCTTAATTCTTAGCATTTTTCTAGAGGGAGGATGAGGGCTTCCATCGTCATGTGAATCTTAACCACTAGTCATGAACATAGGCCAGGGCCTTAGCCGTTCCTTGCCACTCCGTGTCGTAAATGGCATATAAGCAAGTTTACGTTTCTCCTCAGACCATTTCAATTTATTTTTTGGGGTCTTTTTACTGAACTTTGGCTTTTTGGATTTTACATGCTCTCTACTATCACATTGGGCATTGGCTTTGGCAGGTGATGTTGATGGCATTTTATCGTAAATGTCATAACTAGTGGCAGCAGCTTCAGCACTAGGAAGAAGTGGTTCTTGTTCTTTCCCTATTTTATCCTCCAAATTTTTGTTCTCCATTATTTTTCTGGAGTTATATAACACAATATGCAACACAGGACAGCGTATCCCTACACCACACAGGGCAAACCTGTAAAAATTATTTGGATTAAATATTAATAACCCCTTTAAATGGAGTAAATAATATACAGCACAGGACAGTACCGCTGAATTTATACGCCAGTACCACTGGAATTATTCACCAGTATCACTGGAATTATACGGCAGTATCACTGGAATTATACGGCAGTATCACTGTATTTATACGACAGTATCACTGGAATTATACGGCAGTACCACTGGACTGGATTTATACGGCAGTATCACTGGACTGGATTTATACAGCAGTACCACTGGAATTATACTGCAATATCACTGGACTTACACGGCAGCATCACTGGACTGGATTTATACGGCAGTACCACTGAATTTATACGGCAGTACCACTGGACATATACGACAGTATCACTGGAATTATATGGCAGTACCACTGGACATATATGACAGTATCTCTGGGCTTATACGGCAGTATCACTGGACTGGATTTATACGCCAGTAACACTGGATTTATACGGCAGTACCACTGGACTGCTATGGCAGTATCACTGGATTTATATGGCAGTAACACTGGACATATATGGCAGTATCACTGGATTTATACGGCAGTACCACTGTACATATATGGCAGTATCACTGGACTTACACGACCGTATCACTGGACTGAATTCATACGCCAGTACCACTGGATTTATATGGCAGTAACACTGGACATATACGGCAGTATCATTGGACTGGATTTATACGGCAGTACCACTGGACATATACGGCAGTACCACTGGACTTATACGGCAGTACCACTGTACTGGATTTATATGGCAATATTACTGGACTTATACACCAGTACCACTGGAATTATACGGCAGTATTACTGGACATATACGGCAGTATCACTGGACATATACGGCAGTACATCTGTACTTATACAGCAGCACAGGGACACCACCACCGGACTGATGCAAGACAACACAGCACCGCTGCAATGGACTAGACTTATACAGCAGCACTGGACATATGGCAGCAGAGGACACCACCAGTGTGACTGGACTGATGCAACACAAGACTCCACCACTGGACTGATGCAGCACAACACAGGACCACTGGACTGGACTTATACAGCAGCACTGGACATATGGCAGCAGGGACACCACCACTGTGACTGGACTGATGCAGCACAAGACACCACTACTGGACTGATGCAGCACAACACAGCACCACTGGACTGGACTTATACAGCAGCACTGGACATATGGCAGCATAGAACATGGTGTTCTCTGCTGCCATATGTCCAGTGCTGCTGTATAAGTCTGCTGTGACTGGACTGATGCAGCACAAGACACTACCCTTGGACTGATGCAGGATAACACAGCACCACTGCACTGGATTTATACAGCTACCCTGGACATATGGCAGCAGAGGACACCACCACTGTGAGTAGACTGATACAGCATAAGACACTACACTGGACTGAGCAGCACAAGATAGCACTGGAATCGCCACCCCAGTTTCCCTCCAGCACAAACACTGAGTACGGAGACATGTCCTCACGCTACACTCTCCAATGCTGGAGTGAAAATGGCGGTGACGCGTGGCTCCTTATATGGAATCCAAAACCCGTGAGAATTCGACAGCGGGATGATGACGTTTTGCCTCGTTCTGGTTTCCGAGTCAGGCGGAAAAACCAGAGCAGGGCCCGGATCCGGGCTCGGGTAGTGAAGTTCGGGGGAGAACCGAACCTGCTCATCTCTACTTTAAACCCATATCGCAATGGAAAAGTGATTATAAAATTGAACAGAAAGATCTATGGATCAGGGCTATCGGCAACACCCCAAATACAAAAACAACGCTGGGCAGCCACCTCATGGGTGTGTTGGAAGAGCTACTGAGCTACACATTTTTTTTAATATGTAGACAGTTACATCCAGCTCATTGATTACTTAAAAACGGAAAAATTTAAACTTGGGCAACACTGGGTACTTCAGCTAGTAAATATATAAAGACAACCCTGATGAAACCCCTGCAAACACAGAAGCACATACAAACTCTACACATTGAAACCAAAGACATCATTGATGTCAGTAAGCAAGCTAAACACTTCAAGTGCTGAACAGGAATATACACAACCTCTAGGAGAGGGATGGTGTGTCGCAAACATGTAGGTACTGTATGTGCTTGGAGATAATATCAATACATTCTAAATATTTTAAGGGGACAAAAGTTTGAAAATCAATGTCTGACAAAAAAAGGTGTTTTCTATTATTATTTAATGGAATTTCAGTCAATGACTGAGAGACGTGGTTGCAGCCTGGATATATTTAAAAAGACCTAAGTAAAAAAATTAAGATGATATAAGATGATTTGTTCTATATTTAATCCTGCTGACATGTGAAAAAACGATATGACACAAAAGTGCACTTGTAATTTTTTAATGGCCTCTAAATGATTTTCCGTTACCATACAATCATGTGCAGATGACAAAATCATTAGATTTTCGCAGATAGCATAAAGAAAAGTGATTTTTCTCTATGTTGTCTGCTTTCATACATACCAAGGTTCAATATAAGTGTCAAATAGTGCTGGTGATAGTGTATGTGGCACTTACCCACTCTTCTTTCCTCTCCCACTAAGTCTGAATGCTGGAATTAAAACTGGATTGTAAACTAAAGAGTTAGAAATGGAACACGGGGAAATATTCATAATAAACAAGATGTGCAGGATGGCCTGGTGGTCAGGGCCGTCTTTACGTATGGGCTCAATGGGCTCTTGCCCAAGGGCCCCAGGAGTACAAGGGCCCTAGGCTGATAGCTGAGGGTCCCCTCTTTCCAGGGGTACCAGCTTTTTGAAAATCGGCCCTGGGGAACCAGAGATATCTGACTTGAAAGCAGTGGTCCCCAACCAAGCCTGTTAATTGCACTTCCCAGCCTGATATCTTAAGTTTTGTCTGACTTAGAGTATTTGTGAGGGTAGAATCCAAAAGCTGTGACTCTCCCCTTTTTGTGGACACTGGCAGATTGTCTCTACTATGCCCAGAACCAGAGATATCAGCCTTCAAGCAGCTGGTCCCTGCTCCAGCTCCACACGCCTAATATGCAGTTTTAGATTTTCGTTGGTGAATTGCTTTGGCTCCTGAACTCTGATCCCCAAGTCCCTAGAACCTTCTGAAAGGTGGGACACTCTAGTTTTTTATCCCATTCAAAGCTAAGAAATATATTTTTAGCAACTTAAGATATCTGCAGTCAAGCAAGCTGCCCTCCCACCGGAAAATGATAAATATTAAGCCCACTCCACTATCCACCCCTCCCCTACGTATTAAACACCCCTTAACACTCTGGAAGTCATGTAACAGGGCCCCTTCTTTCAGCCCAATGCCCCCTTCTACAGTTTAGCCCCATCTGTGCAGTAAATGAGTAATTAGCAGAAATTACTGTTCCAGGTCCTACATGCTGAGCAGAAGATAGAACACCCCCTACCGCCCATGGGACATCAAACCTGCCGCTGATAGCACCCCCACCCCTACCGCTGGAGGATGGGTAGGGGGCCCAGTGCATTGCTGTGCCCAGGGGCCTACACTGCTGTTAAGACGGCCCTGCTGGTGGTGGAAGTCAACTAGTACGTGATCTTTGGTATAATTTTTAAGCTATCTGTATTATAAGAACATCTAGGCATAAAGTTCTTGAAAAAATTGTATGACGTAGTCCTTTTTTACTCCATGTTACTTCACTCCCTCAGCGTGTGCCATGAGTTGAAGTTGATCTTGGCATTTTGCAACTTTCATTGGTTGTTTTTGCCACTGCTGCAATTAGTTCTAATGACTGCCGGTGACCACTGCAGAAGGAACATTCTCACACTTACGGGGAAACAGTCACTCTGTGATATCACTACTGGGAATGGTTCCAGGGCAGCTGCCAGTGGCATATTTAGTGCAAGACACAGACATCTCAGCAGGACACCATTACTCATTTCCTGACATCCTTGGGTTGGAATATGTGGCATACTCAGAAATTCAGGCCTTGAGATATCTGTGGTTCAATTCACATTTTGGAGATTCATTTCTGTATATGTCCCTGTGAACATTCAAGCAGAAATCATGATTTGGATTCGATTGGCTAACAGCAAGAAGCTTTTCTCATCTCTGGACATGTTGCTAGAATATCAGTACCATGGAGATGTGCATGACATGATATTTCCTTCATTTTATCATGAATTATGCAGTTTTCCATCAGCAAGATATGAAGGACTTTTTCTGATTTAATTCTCTTATAAACATATACAGTTAAATTGCTTTAACTATACATGGATGATGAGTTTGTGGAAGACATAGTAAAATTCATTTAGCAGAAAATGGTTTCTGTTGTGGGTAAGTATTGAATATATTTAACCTTTTGTTTGTCACACATAGCACATTACATTATATAATTATATATATATATATATATATATACAAACAGAGAACCCAGCACTCACCAAAGTAAACTCACTTATCCTCAACAATTCAATAAATAAATGATGGGGGTTTAGTTGGTGGATTGGCCAATGCACGGAAGCCTGTATACCGATTCAAGGTACCCCACCTTCATACAGGTCCTACACTATCACAGAGTCTTAAAACCTGACTACCACACTGCTGCATCATCTGCCTGCTAGATGTAATGTGTACCTGCCACAGACTATATGGCTTTTAAAGGCACACTAGTCACCTATTGCACTGGCTCAAAGATGATTGCTAAAAAACAGCTGAGACAGGTTCAGGATAATGAAGTCCACACAGGGGTGCATGAGAAAGCTAGTGGCCACGGTTAATAAGAGCTAACCATAGATTAACCCCTTCATATACACACAGAGTAAAAACCACAGCACTCACCGCACCAGAAGCGGGGCACAGCTATGCACTTACCACTCACAGGGTGGGGTGCATGTAACACTGCACTCTCTACCACAGAAGCGGGGTACACAGCTGTACTTACCACTCACAGGGCGGGGTGCATGTAGCCCATGACCACATTGCTCTAATAAATACAAACAGAGAACCCAGCACTCACCAAAGTAAACTCACTTATCCTCAACAATTCAATAAATAAATGATGGGGGTTTAGTTGGTGGATTGGCCAATGCACGGAAGCCTGTATACCGATTCAAGGTACCCCACCTTCATACAGGTCCTACACTATCACAGAGTCTTAAAACCTGACTACCACACTGCTGCATCATCTGCCTGCTAGATGTAATGTGTACCTGCCACAGACTATATGGCTTTTAAAGGCACACTAGTCACCTATTGCACTGGCTCAAAGATGATTGCTAAAAAACAGCTGAGACAGGTTCAGGATAATGAAGTCCACACAGGGGTGCATGAGAAAGCTAGTGGCCACGGTTAATAAGAGCTAACCATAGATTAACCCCTTCATATACACACAGAGTAAAAACCACAGCACTCACCGCACCAGAAGCGGGGCACAGCTATGCACTTACCACTCACAGGGTGGGGTGCATGTAACACTGCACTCTCTACCACAGAAGCGGGGTACACAGCTGTACTTACCACTCACAGGGCGGGGTGCATGTAGCCCATGACCACATCGCTCTAATAAATACAAACAGAGAACCCAGCACTCACCAAAGTAAACTCACTTATCCTCAACAATTCAATAAATAAATGATGGGGGTTTAGTTGGTGGATTGGCCAATGCACGGAAGCCTGTATACCGATTCAAGGTACCCCACCTTCATACAGGTCCTACACTATCACAGAGTCTTAAAACCTGACTACCACACTGCTGCATCATCTGCCTGCTAGATGTAATGTGTACCTGCCACAGACTATATGGCTTTTAAAGGCACACTAGTCACCTATTGCACTGGCTCAAAGATGATTGCTAAAAAACAGCTGAGACAGGTTCAGGATAATGAAGTCCACACAGGGGTGCATGAGAAAGCTAGTGGCCACGGTTAATAAGAGCTAACCATAGATTAACCCCTTCATATACACACAGAGTAAAAACCACAGCACTCACCGCACCAGAAGCGGGGCACAGCTATGCACTTACCACTCACAGGGTGGGGTGCATGTAACACTGCACTCTCTACCACAGAAGCGGGGTACACAGCTGTACTTACCACTCACAGGGCGGGGTGCATGTAGCCCATGACCACATCGCTCTAATAAATACAAACAGAGAACCCAGCACTCACCAAAGTAAACTCACTTATCCTCAACAATTCAATAAATAAATGATGGGGGTTTAGTTGGTGGATTGGCCAATGCACGGAAGCCTGTATACCGATTCAAGGTACCCCACCTTCATACAGGTCCTACACTATCACAGAGTCTTAAAACCTGACTACCACACTGCTGCATCATCTGCCTGCTAGATGTAATGTGTACCTGCCACAGACTATATGGCTTTTAAAGGCACACTAGTCACCTATTGCACTGGCTCAAAGATGATTGCTAAAAAACAGCTGAGACAGGTTCAGGATAATGAAGTCCACACAGGGGTGCATGAGAAAGCTAGTGGCCACGGTTAATAAGAGCTAACCATAGATTAACCCCTTCATATACACACAGAGTAAAAACCACAGCACTCACCGCACCAGAAGCGGGGCACAGCTATGCACTTACCACTCACAGGGTGGGGTGCATGTAACACTGCACTCTCTACCACAGAAGCGGGGTACACAGCTGTACTTACCACTCACAGGGCGGGGTGCATGTAGCCCATGACCACATCGCTCTAATAAATACAAACAGAGAACCCAGCACTCACCAAAGTAAACTCACTTATCCTCAACAATTCAATAAATAAATGATGGGGGTTTAGTTGGTGGATTGGCCAATGCACGGAAGCCTGTATACCGATTCAAGGTACCCCACCTTCATACAGGTCCTACACTATCACAGAGTCTTAAAACCTGACTACCACACTGCTGCATCATCTGCCTGCTAGATGTAATGTGTACCTGCCACAGACTATATGGCTTTTAAAGGCACACTAGTCACCTATTGCACTGGCTCAAAGATGATTGCTAAAAAACAGCTGAGACAGGTTCAGGATAATGAAGTCCACACAGGGGTGCATGAGAAAGCTAGTGGCCACGGTTAATAAGAGCTAACCATAGATTAACCCCTTCATATACACACAGAGTAAAAACCACAGCACTCACCGCACCAGAAGCGGGGCACAGCTATGCACTTACCACTCACAGGGTGGGGTGCATGTAACACTGCACTCTCTACCACAGAAGCGGGGTACACAGCTGTACTTACCACTCACAGGGCGGGGTGCATGTAGCCCATGACCACATCGCTCTAATAAATACAAACAGAGAACCCAGCACTCACCAAAGTAAACTCACTTATCCTCAACAATTCAATAAATAAATGATGGGGGTTTAGTTGGTGGATTGGCCAATGCACGGAAGCCTGTATACCGATTCAAGGTACCCCACCTTCATACAGGTCCTACACTATCACAGAGTCTTAAAACCTGACTACCACACTGCTGCATCATCTGCCTGCTAGATGTAATGTGTACCTGCCACAGACTATATGGCTTTTAAAGGCACACTAGTCACCTATTGCACTGGCTCAAAGATGATTGCTAAAAAACAGCTGAGACAGGTTCAGGATAATGAAGTCCACACAGGGGTGCATGAGAAAGCTAGTGGCCACGGTTAATAAGAGCTAACCATAGATTAACCCCTTCATATACACACAGAGTAAAAACCACAGCACTCACCGCACCAGAAGCGGGGCACAGCTATGCACTTACCACTCACAGGGTGGGGTGCATGTAACACTGCACTCTCTACCACAGAAGCGGGGTACACAGCTGTACTTACCACTCACAGGGCGGGGTGCATGTAGCCCATGACCACATCGCTCTAATAAATACAAACAGAGAACCCAGCACTCACCAAAGTAAACTCACTTATCCTCAACAATTCAATAAATAAATGATGGGGGTTTAGTTGGTGGATTGGCCAATGCACGGAAGCCTGTATACCGATTAAAGGTACCCCACCTTCATACAGGTCCTACACTATCACAGAGTCTTAAAACCTGACTATCACACTGCTGCATCATCTGCCTGCTAGATGTAATGTGTACCTGCCACAGACTATATGGCTTTTAAAGGCACACTAGTCACCTATTGCACTGGCTCAAAGATGATTGCTAAAAAACAGCTGAGACAGGTTCAGGATAATGAAGTCCACACAGGGGTGCATGAGAAAGCTAGTGGCCACGGTTAATAAGAGCTAACCATAGATTAACCCCTTCATATACACACAGAGTAAAAACCACAGCACTCACCGCACCAGAAGCGGGGCACAGCTATGCACTTACCACTCACAGGGTGGGGTGCATGTAACACTGCACTCTCTACCACAGAAGCGGGGTACACAGCTGTACTTACCACTCACAGGGCGGGGTGCATGTAGCCCATGACCACATCGCTCTAATAAATACAAACAGAGAACCCAGCACTCACCAAAGTAAACTCACTTATCCTCAACAATTCAATAAATAAATGAAGGGGTTAATCTATGGTTAGCTCTTATTAACCGTGGCCACTAGCTTTCTCATGCACCCCTGTGTGGACTTCATTATCCTGAACCTGTCTCAGCTGTTTTTTAGCAATCATCTTTGAGCCAGTGCAATAGGTGACTAGTGTGCCTTTAAAAGCCATATAGTCTGTGGCAGGTACACATTACATCTAGCAGGCAGATGATGCAGCAGTGTGGTAGTCAGGTTTTAAGACTCTGTGATAGTGTAGGACCTGTATGAAGGTGGGGTACCTTGAATCGGTATACAGGCTTCCGTGCATTGGCCAATCCACCAACTAAACCCCCATCATTTATTTATTGAATTGTTGAGGATAAGTGAGTTTACTTTGGTGAGTGCTGGGTTCTCTGTTTGTATTTATTAGAGCGATGTGGTCATGGGCTACATGCACCCCGCCCTGTGAGTGGTAAGTACAGCTGTGTACCCCGCTTCTGTGGTAGAGAGTGCAGTGTTACATGCACCCCACCCTGTGAGTGGTAAGTGCATAGCTGTGCCCCGCTTCTGGTGCGGTGAGTGCTGTGGTTTTTACTCTGTGTGTATATGAAGGGGTTAATCTATGGTTAGCTCTTATTAACCGTGGCCACTAGCTTTCTCATGCACCCCTGTGTGGACTTCATTATCCTGAACCTGTCTCAGCTGTTTTTTAGCAATCATCTTTGAGCCAGTGCAATAGGTGACTAGTGTGCCTTTAAAAGCCATATAGTCTGTGGCAGGTACACATTACATCTAGCAGGCAGATGATGCAGCAGTGTGGTAGTCAGGTTTTAAGACTCTGTGATAGTGTAGGACCTGTATGAAGGTGGGGTACCTTGAATCGGTATACAGGCTTCCGTGCATTGGCCAATCCACCAACTAAACCCCCATCATTTATTTATTGAATTGTTGAGGATAAGTGAGTTTACTTTGGTGAGTGCTGGGTTCTCTGTTTGTATTTATTAGAGCGATGTGGTCATGGGCTACATGCACCCCGCCCTGTGAGTGGTAAGTACAGCTGTGTACCCCGCTTCTGTGGTAGAGAGTGCAGTGTTACATGCACCCCACCCTGTGAGTGGTAAGTGCATAGCTGTGCCCCGCTTCTGGTGCGGTGAGTGCTGTGGTTTTTACTCTGTGTGTATATGAAGGGGTTAATCTATGGTTAGCTCTTATTAACCGTGGCCACTAGCTTTCTCATGCACCCCTGTGTGGACTTCATTATCCTGAACCTGTCTCAGCTGTTTTTTAGCAATCATCTTTGAGCCAGTGCAATAGGTGACTAGTGTGCCTTTAAAAGCCATATAGTCTGTGGCAGGTACACATTACATCTAGCAGGCAGATGATGCAGCAGTGTGGTAGTCAGGTTTTAAGACTCTGTGATAGTGTAGGACCTGTATGAAGGTGGGGTACCTTGAATCGGTATACAGGCTTCCGTGCATTGGCCAATCCACCAACTAAACCCCCATCATTTATTTATTGAATTGTTGAGGATAAGTGAGTTTACTTTGGTGAGTGCTGGGTTCTCTGTTTGTATTTATTAGAGCGATGTGGTCATGGGCTACATGCACCCCGCCCTGTGAGTGGTAAGTACAGCTGTGTACCCCGCTTCTGTGGTAGAGAGTGCAGTGTTACATGCACCCCACCCTGTGAGTGGTAAGTGCATAGCTGTGCCCCGCTTCTGGTGCGGTGAGTGCTGTGGTTTTTACTCTGTGTGTATATGAAGGGGTTAATCTATGGTTAGCTCTTATTAACCGTGGCCACTAGCTTTCTCATGCACCCCTGTGTGGACTTCATTATCCTGAACCTGTCTCAGCTGTTTTTTAGCAATCATCTTTGAGCCAGTGCAATAGGTGACTAGTGTGCCTTTAAAAGCCATATAGTCTGTGGCAGGTACACATTACATCTAGCAGG
The DNA here is from genome assembly GCF_028390025.1 of Pseudophryne corroboree. NCBI lineage: Eukaryota > Metazoa > Chordata > Amphibia > Anura > Myobatrachidae > Pseudophryne > Pseudophryne corroboree. The sequence continues at coordinate 440,313,853 of NC_086445.1, forward strand.
CAGATGATGCAGCAGTGTGGTAGTCAGGTTTTAAGACTCTGTGATAGTGTAGGACCTGTATGAAGGTGGGGTACCTTGAATCGGTATACAGGCTTCCGTGCATTGGCCAATCCACCAACTAAACCCCCATCATTTATTTATTGAATTGTTGAGGATAAGTGAGTTTACTTTGGTGAGTGCTGGGTTCTCTGTTTGTATTTATTAGAGCGATGTGGTCATGGGCTACATGCACCCCGCCCTGTGAGTGGTAAGTACAGCTGTGTACCCCGCTTCTGTGGTAGAGAGTGCAGTGTTACATGCACCCCACCCTGTGAGTGGTAAGTGCATAGCTGTGCCCCGCTTCTGGTGCGGTGAGTGCTGTGGTTTTTACTCTGTGTGTATATGAAGGGGTTAATCTATGGTTAGCTCTTATTAACCGTGGCCACTAGCTTTCTCATGCACCCCTGTGTGGACTTCATTATCCTGAACCTGTCTCAGCTGTTTTTTAGCAATCATCTTTGAGCCAGTGCAATAGGTGACTAGTGTGCCTTTAAAAGCCATATAGTCTGTGGCAGGTACACATTACATCTAGCAGGCAGATGATGCAGCAGTGTGGTAGTCAGGTTTTAAGACTCTGTGATAGTGTAGGACCTGTATGAAGGTGGGGTACCTTGAATCGGTATACAGGCTTCCGTGCATTGGCCAATCCACCAACTAAACCCCCATCATTTATTTATTGAATTGTTGAGGATAAGTGAGTTTACTTTGGTGAGTGCTGGGTTCTCTGTTTGTATTTATTAGAGCGATGTGGTCATGGGCTACATGCACCCCGCCCTGTGAGTGGTAAGTACAGCTGTGTACCCCGCTTCTGTGGTAGAGAGTGCAGTGTTACATGCACCCCACCCTGTGAGTGGTAAGTGCATAGCTGTGCCCCGCTTCTGGTGCGGTGAGTGCTGTGGTTTTTACTCTGTGTGTATATATATATATATATATACCACAATGTTTCAGATATATTACATTATAAACAGTGCAGTGCTTAATCTATTTTTTCCAATATGAAAAACCTTTTTATGCTCATCATCCGCCAACTACCACTACAATGTATTTATGATATTGTACCACCCGCCACTCTCCTACGCTTCAAGCTTTGTGCTCTTGTATCTTCTACTCTGTTGTGTGAGTTGGTGACAGAAGGGACAGCTTGGCCAAGGGTGGCAGTGGTACAGTTCCTTTTGATCTGGGACTTTTTTCTTTTAATGCCTTATTAAGAATATGACTTTGGATGGTGAGTCACAATTTTTTCTTGTCACACTTGTAGCCTCCCAGCAATTAGGTATGATTTCTTTTGCTGAATAATCTTATTCTATGAAATACTAAAACTTAGCAAAATATCTTGAAATAAATGTATTTTGAATGATAATAGATTTTAACTATGAGATGCATAATATTCCACAGTAATACCTCCAATTAGTATTATGCCTCTTATCAGTACCCCTATTCATAATAAATCATACAGTAATGCCTCTCTCATGTCCTATATATAAGGGTATTCCAGGCCAGAGAGAGTAATGCCTCTCTCATGTCCTAATATAAGGGTATTCCAGGCCAGAGACCCCACATACCCTTATAATGCAAGCCTAGAGCCCCACCTCATGCCATTGCCTTAATTATCTTCACTACTAAAGGTCCACTTTTGGACATACCCATGACTGGAAGGATTATTCAGAAGAGCTTGCCATGGGGTGGACTGGAGGTGGCACAGCAGAGGTCTGGTCTGGCTATGACATACTCACCATGCCCAGGGTGAGGTGGAGCAATGGGGACATGAGGAGGGAAGCTTGGGTCTACCTGTCACGTATCATCCATTGCGGTAGGCCCCAATAGAAAGTTTTACTGAGATGGCAGATGCTGGCTGAGGATCGGGGCTGGGGTAGCAGGCATGCCATCCCTGGTGGCATCACTGGATGCACTACCATCCTTACAGCTCTGTTTATTTGCTTTGAATATTATAAAGTGTTACTACATTATGGGAGCAGATTTATGAAATCTTGGAGAGATAAAGTACCAACCAATCAGCTTGTACTCTATACAATGACAGCTAGTAGCTGATTGATTGGTTGGTTTTCTATCTCTCTTCAAGCTTTAATAACTCTGTGCATGCATGCTGCATCTTGTGTATGAAGTAGATGTTTCTGGGTGACAACTGGGCAGTAAGTATCAAGACAAATGTAGCAATTAGAAAATGGGAGCGTCATGGGAGTGTCGTGGACATGTATGTACATCTCCATGTAATTATGAGTCATGTGTACTGGTAAGGGAGGTTTTGCACCTAGCAGGGGACTTGTGCAAATGGCTAGACTAATGATTACAGCAGCATCACTGAATGCTAGAACAGTGGACTGGGTAAGCTTGCACCTTCAGGCGCACAGATTTGCAACATACTTCAGCCAATTGTTGTATTAGCACATGTAAGTGTGTACAATGCCGCAGCTATAGGGAGAAGTGGCCACAGAAGCAAGCGACTCAGAACTAGCATCTTGTGGGATGATGTAGAACTGCATGCAATGGGGTCAGATTTGTTATACCCCTTTCACACCGCACAGATAACCCAGTATCGATCCGGTATATTGCCGGGTTAAAGCTGGTCTCTGTGCGGTGTGAAAAAGGTCACTGATGAATTCCCAGGTCGTCTGACCTGGTAATTCAACCCGGGAATAAAGAAGGGTTATTCCCATGTTATTATCGGGTCATGTGCAGTGTGAACAGGTTGCCGGGTCCATGCGACTTGGGACCCGTTTACAGTACAGGCAGAGGCAGCATAGAGATTATCTCATCTCCCTGCCCTGCCTCGGCACCCAATGCCTCCTCTGTTCCTGCCCCTGATGGCAACCCGACACGGCATATTGCCGAGTCAGGGACCCAGTGTGTAAGGGTCCAATGCTGGGTCGCACCCGGGAAGGACCCGTTTCCAATTCCTGGGTGCGACCCATTACGATGTGAAAGGGGTATTACTGTATTATGTTCACAGAACTTAATGGGAATATTTGCTAAATATCACATATCTTGGTGGGCTGGCTATATGTATCTGTCCACTTAGTTTGATGACAATCTTACTCAACTCCTACTCTTTTTTTTCTGCATGCAAATGCTTACTTACAGCCCAGTAATACCCCTTCTGTGAGATACACGCCACAAACCGGCCCTGTTACAATGTATGCACTATTGCCACACTTATGTGGACATTCTTAGTGCCCAAACATCATACATTCTAATTACCTAAGTCCTCATGTAGGCTCCCTTATTAATGTAGAATAATTTTAGTTAATACGTAATACATTTAATTTCCTGACATGACATATACGTATTATACAAAACAATTGCTCTATTAAATTACTCTTGTGGTTTATTCTTGTATAACCTGCCTTTTCTTATGGTCATAAACAGGAGGAAGTCTCTCTCCATCAGCTTAACATCAGCTAATGTTCTCTCTAATACTATCTCTGGTATCCTCTCTAAGAAAAATTAATAAGCAATTACTGTGCTTGTTGATTAAAAACAGCCTCAAAGGTACAATTTCTTTTGAAGCACATGACCTGCCCTTTGGAATACTTTTCTTCCAAACTTTGTAGTGAGTACCATCATAAGTAATTATTTATATGTTCAGTTTTACGAAAGGTTAAAGTAATATTATGTTCTTTGAACATTGTCAGATCTAGGAAGTTTTGAAAGTTGTACTCGAACTTAAAATCAAAATGATTATTATTGAGCGAATGAACAAATGCCTGTACTCGTGCTTCCCGGGTGTAGTACTGCTGACAGCCGGTCTCCTGACCGCCGGTCAGCTTACCGACGCCGGGATCCCGGCAGCATACCGACGCCGGGATCCCGGCGGGGAGGGGTGAGTGCAGCAAGTCCCTTGCGGGCTCGCTGCGCTCGCCACGCTGCGGGCTCGGTGGCGACCTGCGGTCGCCGCGGGTTCTATTCCCACTCTATGGGTGTCGTGGACACCCACGAGTGGAAATAGTCCCTGTTGGTCGGCATGCCGACCATCGGGATAGTGACCCTTCAGGCTGCTGGAGGCGGTCATGTGACTGTCGATCAGCTGACCGGCGGTCACATGAATACCACCCGTGCTTCCCCTCCACCCCAAATAAGAAATAAAACATCAACATATCGCAGCCATTCATAGGTGACCATGTGTGATCAATATTAAGTCCTCCATACATGTGTCAACTCAGATTCTCCCATGTAGAGAGTCACATAACTTGGGGAACTTGGGTCCCTATGGTTGTACCATTACCATTTTAAGTGTTGAATGTTATGTAACAAAATGAAACAAATACAATAAAAAATGGTGTCTCTCCAAAATGCAACTGTCTCTAGGTAGAGGATCCTTTATTGGTTTTAGGCCCTGTTAATCGAGAATACTTGTGTATAATTTTCCCTTCATTCAATATTATTAAAACAATTTAATAGGTTTTTTTTTTAATCTCATATTTATCTTCATAGTGTATAATAGGATAAAACTGGTAGTAAGCGACTCATAACATGAAAAGATCGGACATCCAGAGGGTCCAAAAATTTTTTTTCTGGAATTTAGGTACATGATAGTAAATTGGAAACATGGGAAAATAAACAAATTAAAACCTCTATTGACCAATCAAGGCATTATTGAAGATTCTTTTTAAAACAATACAAAATCTGTTTTTGTAAAATGTTTAAATGCATCATTCTTGGTGTTTCCCCTTGTCAGCCACCTTAATCACTATTCAAATTTAAGAATTTTCAATGATTATTGCACAGCTTTATCTAGATTATATTTTATTTGGTTTGTCACATAACGCATTACATTTGTTTCACTCCATAACAACAATCAATATTGTAAAACAGAGGGAAATTCAGATTTTATTCTAAATTACTGTTTTGGTCTTTCTTCTCTGGTTCTTAATAATATCAAAGATGGGGGGGTCACAGATGTTAGTACAGCTCAGAGATCTTTAATGGAATATAAGGTAACTTCATATACCGTAGTTTAATCATTCTAATATATACTCATATATGGGTGTAATGGAGTCCGAGATTGCTGGAGGTGCGGGTTGCTGGCCGATCTTGGATGTTTTTTAAAGGGACAATCACTTAGAAGACATGGTTTTGCCGTGTAAGTGATTGTCCCTATAAAAAGCATCCAAGATCTTTTGGCAACCTGCTCCGCTGTCAATCTTGGACTTAATTACATCCCGACAATTATTTTTGTATATTAGCAATGATGTATTTGAGACAGATACAGTAGATCTAACACATCTAATGCACAAATAATTCAAGCAAACTAGCTTCTAAGGAATAAGTATAATTCAAACCTTTATTCAGGAATGATGATCGGTTGTCTGTTTGTTCTTTCTATGACTGCATAAACATTGTCACAAATTACATTGTCCAGGATCCGGCACCCTTCTTTGTTGGTCTGATATATATATATATATATATATATATATTGGTTAAAGATGAACGGCACTCACTGTCCATACATTCAGCCACCCAGGTGCCCTCCTTTGTAGAGATATAAAAGGTATGGTTCTCTGGTTAGGATTACTGCTCCTGTCCGTACTGCAAAAGAACCAGGCGGCACTCCGGGATTTTGAAAAAAAGCCAAACGTGTAATGGTCACAACAAATTCATCAAACAGGCATAGTGGTTACACCGACGTTTCAACGCCCTACTGGCGTTTTCTTCAAGGTGCAGCATAGCACCTTGAAGAAAACGCCGGTAGGGCGTTGAAACGTCGGTTTCAAAATCCCGGAGTGCCGCCTGGTTCTTTTGCAGTACGGACAGGAGCAGTAATCCTAACCAGAGAACCATACCTTTTATATATATATATATATATATATATATATATATATATAACAGTAATGAATGCCCTGGTGACCTGCATGTAGGTCGGTAGACTATTGTGCCAGAGGTTATTGCTGAGAAGACCAGTGAGTGCCTCCTTCTATCTTCACTTTATATATATATATATATATATATATATATATATTTTATTCCTTGTGGAATTGTTTTTATTTCCACCATTTGTAGCTGTTTTCTTTGGTGGCATTTCATTTTTTTAACTTCAAAGCAATAGAACATTTTGTAAATCATCACTGACATATTATGCATGGCCTGAAATACTCAGTGCTGCTAGGCCACCCCTAGGGGTGCTAGTGGTGTGTTACCCCCACAGTGTTTGTTCCCAGAGTGTAAGTCATATGTGTAGCCAATGTGTTTAAAATTGGTCCAGGCATTCCAGAGTTATGCTGGATCCTGAAATACTCTGTGCTGCAGGCCCACCCCTAGGTGTGCTAGGGGTGTCTAACCCCAACAGAGTTTGTTGATAGATGGTAAGTCAAATGTGTTCCAAGTTTTGTGTAAAGTACTCCAGCCCTTCCACAGGTATGCTGGCTGCTGACATACTCTGTGCTGATTTCCCATCTCCAGGGGTGCTAGGGGTGTCTGACTTCCACAGTGTTTGTTCCCAGAGTGTAAGTCATATGTGTACCAAGTTTGTTGTAAATTTCTGCTTTTGGTGTAAATTGCTCCAGGCATTCCAGAGTTATGCTGTCAGCTGAAATACTCAGTGCTGCTGCCTTACTCCTAGGGATGCTTGGGGTGTCTTACCCCCACAGTGTTTGTTTCCAGATTGTAATTCATATGTGTGCCAAGTTTGCTTTACATTGGTCCAGGCATTCGGGAGTTATGCTGTCTCCTGAAATACTCTGTTCTGCTGTCCCACCCCTAGGGGTGCAAGGGGTGTTTAACCCCCACAGAGTTTGTTCCCAGATTGTAAGTCAGATGTGTCCCAAGTTTGGTGTAAAGTGTTCCAGGCCTTCCACAGTTATGCTGTGTGCTGACATACTCTATGCTGCTGTTCCCCTCTTAGGGGTGCTAGGGTGTCTGACCCCCACAGTGTTTGTTCCCAGAATGTAAGTCATATGTGTACCAAGTTTGTTATAAAGTGCTGCAGGCATTCCAGAGTTATTCTGTCTGCTGAAATACTCAGTGCTGCTGCCTCACCCCTGGGGGTGCTAGGGGTGTTTTCCCCCCACAGTGTTTGTTTTCAGATTGTAAGGCATATGTGTACCAATTTGTGAGTACATGGCTCTGTGCTGCGGTCTCCCCCCCCCAAGGGGTGCTAGGGATTTCTAATTTTTTTAGATGCCTGTACGGTGTTTTAATACGCCTGTATGTCAAATTTCCCGATCTTCGCTTGTAAACTGTGGATTTGTATAGCAAGACAGAGGTTCAAATTTTCACTTTTATATACTGTAGTAGATATACTGTACTTTAAGTAATTTTTATTAGTTAGATCATAGCGTATAGTAGAGACCAATGTAGGCACATATCAATATAACAGATAATAAGCAGAATGAGTGAAACTGTAGGTTGTACACAAGTAAAAGAGAACTACTTAAAAAGAAAGAAAAAAACAGAAGAGAGAGAAGAAGAAATAGAAGAGCTAAATCTCTGGGATGGGTCTACAGATTAGACCTAGAAATTTTTTTTTAATGTAGAGATAACAATTACAAGGCGAAAGGGAAAGGGGCATTTTGAGAGGCTAACCATGGGCTCCATATTTTATCAAATGATTTGAAAGAGTGATTAATAATGGCAGTCATGTACTCCATGCAGTTTCCATTCCAGGTGCAGGATAACATTGACTGCATAGAAGGTGCAGCAGTTTGCTTCCAGTCCACCTCTGACATGTCATAGCAGAAACCACATGACGCATCAATTTATTGTGATAGTGGTAGTTCCCAAGAGAGGAGAAAATATTTAGGGTCATAAGGAATAGGAATATTAAGTAAACTAATAATAAGACTAATAATTTTCTTCCAGAGACTTACTATTTTAGGACAGGACCACCTTATACGCAAAAAGGAACCTACAGCATTGCTTCCCCTCTAGCATCTGTCTGATGTACCAGGGTACATTCTGCTCAGTTGGGATGGCATGTAATACCAGCTATACAATTAACTTATATGTATTCTCCTTGATTTTAACACAAAATGAGCTAGAAGCAGCATTTTCCCATATTTCAGACCATTCCTCATCGTATGAAACAGTACCCAAGCCCACCTTCCAGGCCTTTACATGAAGATCAGGTTGAGAAGAGGACTCTCCAATAAGCATTGTGTACAAGAGGAAAATTAAACCTCTAGTCAAGGGACGTCTAAGGCACAGGGCCGCGGCGATGGCCAGGGGGCTGCTCGCGAGAATATGATTCTGTTGGTCTGCAATATTGTTGTTGTGTTGTTTCCCAGATGCTCATGAACACCTTGCCCACCAGTACCTGCTCTACTTTATCAATGGGTGTGTGGCAATGACTTAACTTTAAAGCTATGGTCACATGACTGCTTGCATCATATATATATATATATATATATATATATATAACTGCTTTGTGCATCAGACACTGCTGCTAGAAACTACAGTGTCAACCACAGAGAGTCCTGATCTGTTTGACTTCTGCAGTTTGGTTCCAGTTTCTCGTAACTTGTTATTTCTACAGCTGATCCCAATTCCTTGTTTTTGGATTTTTGCTCCTTCCTGGTACCAGCTGTCATTCTGGTCTTCCTGCAGCCTATATAGTACCATGTGTCTCATTCACATCTATACATTACTGCTGGTGAAATCCTTATTGCTGATTATTTCTATCAGACCATTCCTTACTGTTACGTCTGGTATGCAGGATGCTGTGATCCCTGATGTATACCTGCTCCATGTTAGACTCTGCCCCTCAGTAGTTAGTAGAAGTGGCCTTGTGTACAGCCCATTCCAGTAATCAGTAAATAATACAGACTCTGGTAGCCAGGCCCGGTTCTAGCCCTTTTGGCGCCCCGGAGCGGGAAATAGGGACGTGGCTTCATACAGGGGGCGTGGTCAGTTATGCCCTCTGTACAGTAGAGTAGCGCCGCTGAAAGAGAAAAAAAAATGAATGCTTACTATCCACGCTCCTGATTCCCGACCGCTGCAGACTTCTGCCGGCGCCGCTCCTCTCCTCGGATCTGGCATAGACAGACACTAGAGGTCAATTATGACCACTAGCGTCTGTGTCAGTCCCACAATGCTGTGCGGTGCACGATGAAGTCATCACGCACCGCACAGCAAAGGTCCTCTCCACGAAGGGAAACTAGACGCGTAGCGTCTAGTTCCCTTCACAGCAGGGAACCAGCGGGGGACACAGCGGGCAACGGGGGGCACAGCAGTAGCGGATCTTGCCATGGTGCGGCGCACTCCGGATGATGCCGGCGCCCTCCAGAAGGCGGCGCCCTGGGCAAAAGTCCTGCTTGCCCGTGGCAAGATCCGCTACTGCTGGTAGCCACTGTACAACTTCAACTTTATTTTCCAGTGGCCTGTTTATTATTTTGACCTATCTGCCATTGGTTAGTGTAATGTAAAGAACTTATTTTCTGTTGCCAGTATAATACACAGAACCCAGTGCTAGGTGGCCACTGTTCTGTAAAATGCCCAGTTCCAAGTGGTCATTGTAAAATACAGTATCCATTTATCTAGTGGTTAGTGTAATTCATAGTGCCCATTTACATTTGGAGTTTATAACATTTTTGATCTATTAAATAATAAATAAATAAAATGCTAAATGCGATAAACTCAAATAGGTTTGGACAAGTTTAAGCCTATTTGACCATGTTGCAGCTGGTTAAATATGTGTGAGCTGAGTTGAATGCATCCCAATTTAAATTGATGCATTTTAAATGCATATAATAGTGAATAGGGATTCTCAATGTTAAATGTTAATAGCAACTTCAGCATTATTTATAAAATAATATAAAACATTTTTAAAAGTTCAAAATTGAAAGTAATGGTCAAGGACTAACTGTATTGAGGCACTGTAAAAATCTGGTGATTTTGTGAGTCTAACATTTGTTAGGCAGTTTCTACACCCATCAACCATGACATTAAAACCGGGTGTGGTTCATCAAATCGACAGTGTCTAGGTCGACAATGTTTAGGTCGACCACTATAGGTCGACAGTCACTAGGTCGACATGGATGGAAGGTCGACAGGGTTTCTAGGTCGACATGTGCTAGGTCGACAGGTCTAAAGGTCGACATGAGGATTTTATTTTTTTTTGGTGCCGTTTTCTTCGTAGAGTGACCGGGATCCCAAATTATCCATCCATGTCGACCTAGTGACTGTCGATCTTTAGACCGGATCCCATTAAAACCACCTGCCTAATATTGTGTAGGTCTCTCTTGTGCCATCAAAACAGCTCTGACCCATCAAGGCATGGACTCCACAAGACCTCTAAAGGTGTCCTGTGGTATTTGGTACCAAGATATTAGCAGCAGATACTTTAAGTCCTGTAAGTTGCGATGTGGGGCCTCCATGGCTCAGAACTGTTTTCCAGCACATACTACAGATGCTTTATCAGATTGATATTTGGGAAGTTGGAGGCCATATTAACACGTTGATCTCTTTGCCGTGCTCCTCAAACTATAACCAGAGGCATCACTTACCTCAGTGACACCCGGTGCAGATAAGGTGTGGGGCTTCATGGGGCATAGCTCTGCATCCCGACCCCCGTTTCTATCACTCCGGGGGTTCGGGAGATGCGGGTTGCTCCGTGGGAAGTACTGTGGCTGCAGTGCTGACTCTTACTCAGTGACAGGATCCGAGTGCTGCACATAATGTTACAGTGCAGTACCCGGCTCCTGTTACTGAGCAGGAGCTGGCATTTTGGTGTCATCTGTCGGTGGGTGACACCGGTGTGCGGACCCCCCCCCCCCCCCCCCCTTGTGATGCCACTGATTATAACTGAACAATTTTTGCAGTGTGGCAGGGCACATTATCTTTCTTAAAAAAGCCACTGCCTTCAGGGGATACCAGTGCCATGAAGCGGTGTATTTGGTCTAAAACAATGTTTAGGGTGGTGACGTGTCAAAGAAATCTTCTGGCATTTATGTGGATGTACATGAATGCCAGGACCCAGGGTTTCCCAGCAGAAGATTTCCCAGAGCATCACACTGCCTCTGCTGGTTTTCCTTCTTCCCATAGTGCATCCTGGTGCCATCTCTTCCCAAGGTAAATAACATACATGTACCCAGCTGTCCTCATGATGTAAAAGAAAAGGTGACTTTGTCTGATTTATCAGACCAGGCCCCCTTGTTCCATTGCTCCATGGTCCAGCTCGGAAATTCATGTTCCCACTGTAGACACTTTCAGTGGTGGACAGTATTTACCATGGGTACTCTGACTGGTATGTGGCTACGCAGACCTACATGCAGCAAGCTGTGATAAACTGTGTGTTTTGACAATTTTCTATTATAGACAGTATTAACTTTTCAGCAATCTGTGGTACTGTAGCTCTTTTGTGGGATAGTACCAGACAAACTAGCCTTCACTCCCCAAACGCATCAATGAGCCTTGAGCGCCCATGACCCTGTTGCTGGTTCACCAGTTGTTCTTCCTTGGACCATTTTTGCATTTTTGGTAGGCACTAACCACTGAATAATTTTCGAGATGCTCTGACCCTTAGACACAATTTGATCCTTATCAAAGTCGCTCAGGTCCTTACGCTTGCCCATTTTTCCTTCTTCCAAAATATCCACTTCAAGAGCAGACTGTTCACTTCCTACCCAGTATATCCCTCCATTTGACAAGTGCCACTGTAACAAGATATTCAGTGTTATTCACGGTTTCTGTCAGTGGTTAATGTTGTGGCTGATGGGTGTGTTATATCTATATGTGGGTTGGGTATGTGTGACCACAATACCGATGGCGGGATCCCGGCATTTACATTCCAGGTGAGGGGGCAAAGGGGTAGCGTAACGAAGCCCTTTGGGGGCTCAGTGGCTACGCTCACCACAGGTTCTATTCCCATTCTGTGGGTGGACACCCACGAGTGGGACTAGTCCCTGTTGGTCGGCCGACCGTCAGGATAGTGAGGGGCTGGGATGCAGGTGACGGTATTGTCACATAACTGCATCCCCTATATGTCTATATAATCCATCCATTCTAAAAATTAACTAAACCAAAGAAATGCATAATTGATAGCTGAAAAAAGGCACAAACAATTAAAATGGCTTTTGTCTGGCTAGTAAATAATCCCTACTGTTGGACGCTGCCATACAGTGTTTATCCATTGCACATTAAACATTTCTTTGCTTTTCTTGAAGAAAAGGAGACCTAAAAGAAAGAATGCAGGTTGAAATGTTGCCACGTAGCTCAGTGTAAAATAAATGTGATGTGTCTGCTATGGTTTGCTGCAATCATAACATCTTAGAGACAGATAACTATAACTTGTTATTACATACTCCAAGTAGAACCGTTAACATGGAGTGAAAGTTATTATAGGTAATGGACCTAATGGGGAAGGAAAGATTTAACACTTCCCTGTACAGTATTTGAAAATCGAATTACTGCTTTTGATAGCAAAATTTTTTACTTTGTTTTTTCGCCTTGTAGAATGGAATTTAACATTGTGGGCTGGCTGTACCAAGCATCACATCCACGAGACGGTACATGCCGCCACTTATCAGGTTCATACGGGTATGTACTTAGAAATGTGATTAGTATCGCAAAGGACAACTCTCCTGGTAATAGCTGTCCTTTACGATCGAAGGACTTCCGGGAGTCCTTCTGCACATGTGCAGAGTGATGTAGCGGCCGCAGGGGTGCTGGGAGAGATCCGATTGGATCCCACTCAAGAGGAATTCAGAAGAAAAGCCCAAATATATTCTGGAGCTTGGTAATAAAGGAATGCGGTAAACACTCAGAAAGAGGGATACTCTCAGTTTTTACCATATTTTCAGCCTTGGTACCTAATTCTGTTTTTCATATCTCCAAATTTTCATTGCGTTACCTGATTGGTAGTGGACTATAATAGATTACTATCATGAGCAATTAGAATTTTAAGGACAGTGACTGTGTTGTACTATTATTAGGGTAATGTATATTATAACACCCAACTCCTAAAACTAAGATGTGCATTTTATATGTTGGGGGTGGGGGCAGTAATTAAAAGTAAAATTATTTCAAACTGCAAAAGTCTGAAAAAATGACATTTACTTTGCTAGTATATATAATAAAACCGCTTAAAAATTACATTATTTGCCTTTTAAAGTGTTCATAAATCCTATTCAAATATGTGTGATATTTGATACTGTGTGGATAGCAGTTCTTTTTATCATTTCTAAATGTTCAGTAATTTACAGTACCTCTATGCTGTGACATCATCCTGTAGCTCTGCCACACAGCAAGGGACATCACACAAAGGGGGGAGGGGGTGTTCCGGTGTACATACCATACCTGGTTTTCACCCTTTCAGGGAGTGAAGCCAAAATGCCAGCTCCTGCCAACTCCTCTGCAGTCACAGAGTGCCAGGTGCTGCACTGTGCGCCAGCACTTCCAGGGACACCACAGAAGATTTTGCCGTGCAAGGACTTTTAAGATCTGGGAGCTTGTGCAGGGTAAGTCCGGACTACTCTGCACTCCATCGTACCTGCAGCTCCCTTCAACCTTTTCAGTAGGAATCCTTGCTTGTACAAATGCCAACTTGTACCAATATTTTCATGGGACACCTATCCCTAGTTTAATGTATGTCATGTATTTTATTTTATTTCTGGATTAAATGTGTTATATGTGAGCTACTGGGTAGTGCCATTTTGTTACCACACCACTCCATTCTTGTGCAACGCCCAACTTCTATACCTGAAAAGGAGCCGGCAGTGCAGCCAAAGTCTCCAGGGGAAACCCTGCATCTCCTCCGGGAATGCTGTGCATGCACCCGAGTGATATAACAGGGGCTCCCTGAGAGGCCATGCCCCCTCTCAGTGAGGCCATGTCCCCTTGCCCCTGGTGCTGCCTCTGTTAGATGGGGCATGATCAGTCTACTTAATAAAGTTTATTTTATTCTTTTGGTACCCCATTGAATATTTGATTTTAAATCATGTGTGAATGTCTGAAACCTCAATATGATGGAAAAAACATGGTACAGAAGCATGTGGGGCACTCTGGCTGCATAAGTCATGGCATTTAAAGGCACAACAATGATTGTATGCAAATTAGCACTGGAATAAAGGTGTTTGTGGGTAACACAGTGCATGTGACATGTTTTGGCCAATAAGAATGCCTTTGTATAATTTTGTTGATTTTGAAAGATTTTTTGTTTTATTGAGGGTGAATCGAACACTTTTACAACTTCAAATGAACTTCAAATAGAAACCAATGCACCATCGAAATCACAATGGAACAAAAAATTGACTGTTAGTAAATGTTCTATTTTGGATAGAAACACAATTTTTTGGGGGTAAATTGGTTTTATTTTTATAAATTTTAACTAGATCCAACATTGGCTTTTAGTAAATTTACCCCCACATAAGGAATACGTTTGTCCCACTGTCTCTTGGGCTCTCAATATATCATCTCAACATTAATTTTACAGTATGATTAAATCCCTCCGCCTATCCATCCATTTGTGGATGGTAAACTGATGTCCTTAAGGACATAGAAGTTTTAACATACTTTTAAATACAGATGCGTCCTCAATACACCATGTGATGCAAGACGCATGGTGAGCGTGTGTCACCAGGTCTATTTGTGACTCTGCTAGTGTGGTGCATCATTTGCACCTTTGTACCCCAAAAATATTTATTTGTTGCATTGTAAAACAACTAGTACGAACCAGCAACTGTGCTGATTAATTTGATATGTGACACTTGTATACTGTATCTGTGTGTGACTTCTCTGGAAGCAGTCCTGCTCAACTAAAAGTATTGTCAGATCCTTCCTGAATGCACCATGCCTTTGATCTCCATATGTTCAATCTGAACTACAGTAGTACCTGAGTCATCAGTGAGCCCATGGTCACAATAGTAAAGACTTCAGAAAAGAAGTCTCGACTCAGCTACAGGTCAACAGCACAGCTACAGCCTGCTCCAGGCTTAACTACATGCCATATAAAACATGACCTCCCACGAATGATTCAGCATGCGATCAATACGATAGCTGACCACCTATGCTGTTTCAGCTGTTGTGGCCAAAACATAGACTCTTCCAGTGCTGGCAGTGGACCAACTTCCTCTTCCGATGTCCTAGCATTCTCTACCATACAGATCATCACAGTCATTTTCTCCCTGCAATGAATCTTGACCCAGTATAACAGCCAATGTGTAAGAAGGTAAATAAACCATACCAGTAAATCGCCTTTATCAATTCTTCAGATGCATTGTGTGCTGGCTGCCACCATTTTGAAGCATAGTCCATCAATCTTTGTGCCAAGGACCTTAACCTGACAGAGAGGAACCTCTGTTGATTTCTTTGCTGATAGGGCTGTAAATGCACCTGAGCCTCTCCTGTCAATAATGGAGTGCATATGCCCTTTGGGAGGAGAACCGGCTGGCAGCTGCACCCATATCTACCTACCACCCGCATTTACATCCACCTGCCAGCTGCGGCACTGCCTGCTTTAAGGTATGTAGAGGTTTGCTTGGCTCCTTCTCTGCTGAGCGTACCGCTGCTACATACATTATAGCTGGCCGCGCTGCAGCTACCTCTGTAATCTTTCCTCTCCTGACACCCCTGTCTTTGCAGCTTCTCCTGGGAGAGACATCATGCTGCTGACCTCTGATCCCCTATCCTGCTGGAGAAGAGGTTCCCTGTTTTGGCTGTTGGAAGTTTTAGACCCGCGGACCTCCACCAATTTGAATATGACACTAAAGGTCTCTAAACTAGCTGAAGGACCCCTGTCTTTGCAGCTTCTCCTGGGAGAGACGTCATGCTGCTGACCTTGGATCCCCTATCCTGCTGGAGAAGAGGTTCCCTGTGGCGGCTGTTGGAAGTCCCAGTCCCATGGACCTCCAGCAATTTGAATATGACACTAGAGGAGGCTAAAGGTCTATACACTGGCTGAAGCTGCGGTCCCAGCTCTCCCTCCCCCCCCGCTGAGCTGGCCAGTGTGATATTGCCCCAGACGTGGCCAGGCAGATCCAACTTGGGATCCATCGCTGTTACCGGTAAGTGTGTGTCGTAGATAAGCAGCTGCACACACTGTGGTATCTCATGTCTGATGTCCACTGTTCCCTGGGCATTGTGTTGGCATTTCCTTGCTGTCTCTCCAGTGCCATAGAGGGCTTTTCTAGAACACAGCATACATGAAGGGTATTTCTCCTACCTTGTCTATGCTTGGCTGCTTTACTTTGGCGCACTGTATATAAGGGTCTCTGCTGTCTGGTGTAATGTGTATAAGGGTTACTACTGTGTGGTGTAATGTGAATAATGGACACTACTGTGCAATGTAATGTGAATTGGTACTAGTCTGTGGCCACGCCCCTTTATTTTGGTGCATGCTATCCCTGTTTGAATATGGGGGCACCAATTGTATAGTTACGGCAATGCATTACAGAGAGTATTCCAGAGACAGAAATAAAATGCAGAGATCATTCTAGAGACTGATATACAATACAAGGATTGTATTAGTGGCCGCGATACAATAGAACATGCCAAGGACCACCGTACAATGCAGAGTATTCCAGTGACCACAATACAACATAGAGAGCATTATGTTGAATACCATTCCATATGGAGATCATTCTAGTGACTGATATACAACACAAATATAAAACATCTAAATGACTGCCATACAATAGACAGAGCATCCAAGTCACTGAACTAATATAGAGAAACTGATAGTGACTGTTGTTTAATACACAGAACATCCTAGTCACTGCGGTACAATACATAGTGACTGACATATAATAGTAAGTTATATGGAATATATATATATATATATATATATATGATGATCTTTTGCTATTCAGCTATTAAGTATTTGATATTTAAAATTAAATGATTTGCTTACAGTATTACATGCAGTCCAGCATATCAAACAGTTTGCAAGTGTTTTCTGTATACACACTGCTAGGATGAATCTATCTCCATTATTCTTTAGCCTCTTGTCTCATTTTGGGGTGGAGTGTCTCTTACCTCTTTTATACTGCACACATGGGTCCAGTCCGGGTCACTGAACACAGGTTTCAAGCCATGACACAGCAGCTTGAACCTCGTTTACACCACAGGCTGAATCCGGGCTACTGCTGGCTTCCGTCTGCCACCGTTTGGAGATACCATCATCTCCAAGCACAAAATGGTCGGCTCTCAATAGAGTGTAAACGGGAACCGGGTTACCCATTTACCCACTTCCTGGGTTAGATTACTGGGGTTCTTGACCCGGGTTGACCCTATTACACTGAAGGGCGACCCGGGTCAACCTGGCAATAACCTGGGTTTTTGGGGCAGTGTAATAGGGGTACAACTAAGAGGGAAGAGTATGAGAAGGGGATGGGATGACTTGCTACACCAGACATTTGATTGACTGAACAGCCGGGTCTGGCAGCCTGGATGAATGACAACAAGCATGGAAGCAGCTTAGATCTGTGGCTGTCACCAATAATAAGTAGATTAAGGATGTCTCTTTGCCTGGCTCCTACAGCAGTGACTTTCAAGTACCAGCACCTTGCGCTGTAGTCTGACTATGAATTTAGAAGGGTTCAGCTTGGTTGCAGATTTTTTTAAATAGGATTTTTTTTTTTTATATTAGAAGACACGGGCAACCAGTTATGGAGCAATTAGTAAATAATTAGTATGGAAAATCGTCATGGTAGCTGCATTAAAGATAATTTTAAATGAGAAGAGAAGAGAGAGAGAGAGAAAAATAAAAGACAGAGCAGCTATCCAGCTAATACTGTAGACACCATACTCTACTCTTACACAACAAATATAAGGAAAGCTTACAAATGCCAAGGACTAATGTGTTAGAATTGCATAGGAGACAGATTGACCTTAAAATACTACAGCATGTAATTCAATATCTAATTTTCAATTATTGTCTTTTTTGATATGTACCTGGATTTTAATTCTGTTAGAGCAGGAGAAGCAGTTTTGTTGTGCACATATGGCTGTCACCATACAATACTCTGGGTAATTACTTTACTTTGTTGGGCCATGAAAAGGTTGAAGCCATGAATCTCTTTGACACTAAAGTGGGCCTGATATTAATCCCAATCAATAAGTGAGTACATTAATGCTCAATCATTATATTACTAGTGTGCGTTCTTGCTGCTAACTTTGCCTTAGTGAGGAAAAGTGCAGCCTGACGGTCAAATTAATTAATGAAATTGACGTTTCGCTAAGCCAGTCTATGATACATCCAATTACCTTGGTCCAGGAGTAAAATGTTATGTGAATATGAAGATATCTTGTAAGTATATTTCTGGTCTAGTATCATTTGTCTCAGTATAGAAACTGATATACAGTACAATAAGTTTATTAGAGATCATAATGAACCACATTTTAAGATTGTAGTAAGGCCCTGATTCAGCATGAGTTGTAGTTGTGCGACTATTTGCACAACAACTCACTTCACTAGCATGCGAGCGGGGGGAAGGGGGGAGGGGTCGGCGTCTGCCCCGTAGCCCGGCGCTGTCCAAACTGCGCCCCCCCCAACGCCGCTCATTCAATGCCGCATCAACGCCCCCGCCCACACCACGAACGCCTCTACCTGTCAATCAGGCAGAGGCATTCGTATAAGTGAGATTCCGTCGCATCTCACTATGGGGGTCATTCCGAGTTGATCGCTAGCTGCCGATTTTCGCAGTGCAGCAATCAGGGGAAAAAAACAGCATTTATGCGCATGCGTATGGGCCACTATGCGCATGCGCGAGGTATGGGTACAAACTCTTTGTGGTTGTGGTCAGGTTCTAGCGAAGTTTTCCTTCAACTTACGGCCGCAAGAAAATTGACAGGAAGGGGCGTTTCTGGGTGTCAACTGACCGTTTTCAGGGAGTGTTTGCAAAAATACAGTCGTGTCTGAAAAAACGCAGGTGTGGCTGGGCGTTCGCTGGGCGGGTGTATGACGTCAAATCCAGACACGAATAGGCTGAAGTGATCGCAAGCGCTGAGTAGGTTCAGAGCTACTCTGAAACTGCACAAACTGTTTTTGTAGAGCTCGGCTGCACAGGCGATCGCACTTCTGCTAAGCTAAAATACACAACCCAGTGGGCGGCAGCATAGCGTTTGCACGGCTGCTAAAAACTGCTAGCAAACAATCAACTCGGAATGACCCTCTATATGCGCACGCGTAGTATGGCTCCTACGAGTGAGCACACTGGACAAGGGCTTCAGAATGTGAATGCATCGTTGAACCATTTCATACTGAATTAGGCCCTAAATCTTGTAAATAAGGTGCAATTTTTTATTTTATAAAAATTATGCTGCAAATTTAAAATGTGAGAATAGATTTTCAGTTGGGTAAGTAGGCGCATCCTACAGTACCTCAACTTTGAATCAGTATGAAAATAAAGATGCCCAGCAGGCGAGTGCTATATGTAAAGTCAGCAGCATTTTTTTCTCATGCAAAAAAAAAAATAGAATTTGCATCCCTTGCCAAGGCCAGTGCGTAAAGTTTAAAAGGTAGGTCCCCTGGCCTTCCTGTTGCTTCTTACCTAGAATGGCTAGGGGGTAGGATGGCATCTTCTTTTGGGTATCCGGGCTCTAGGTTGACCATGTAAAGGTCGACAGTCATTAGGTCAACCACTAATGGTCGACACGCATTAGGTCAACATAGATAAAAGGTTAACATGGTTAATAGGTTGACATGTAAAAGGTCGACAGTGCTTATGGTCGAAAGGTACAAAAGGTCGACAGGTGCACATGGTCGACACACATATGGTCGACATACACATGGTTGACACAGCTTTTTTATCATTGTAATCAACTTTTGTATATTTTACCATCCATGTGGACTGTGATTGGGAATAGTAACCTGCAGCACGGAGACGTTGTTAACTAATTATGGTTCCACGTGCTTTGACAGCAAAAATGAGACAAGAACGTAAAAATGTAGTGTTGTCCTGTTTTCATGTTGATAGTTTCATGTGTTGACCTTTTGACACTGTCGACCGTTCCTACTTTCAACCTTTTGTCAGGTCACCCTTTTCATGTGTTGACCTTTTGACCCTGTCGACCTAATGCATGTTGACTAATAGTGGTTGACCTAATGACTCTAGACCTTTCTAATATAGATCTGGTGATCCATATCCCTTCTTGTGAGTGTGGCATTGGACTGTGATATATAGCCTTACAACGGCCCATTATAAACATCGAGGAGCAGTAACTGAAGCTGTTGCCCTGTGTATTAGTGGTCATTGCACAACTGTATGGCAAGGGCGTATAAAGAGAGGAGGGGACCGCATGCAGTCTCCATCTGGATTCCATCCTCTCTAGCTGGCAGGCAGTGGACTCTGGTACTGTGCCACCATGGGATGGTTGGTGTACAAGTTAATTGTTTTTTTTACTTACTTAGCGGGCGAGAGCAGTGGGGAATATAAAAATTTGTAGTAGAAGCTGTGGCCCCCCATTTTTGTGCCCCATATCGTCGGTGCACCTCTGAACCGCAGCGCCTGGTATAGTTGTCTCCTTTTTCACCCTTAGTCGCTGGGCCTGCTGTCATCTATTTACCTGTTTCTCTGTTGTGCAAAGCAGGACTGTTCCACCGAAAGCATGATAGTTGGTAGAAATGCATAAATGTATGATCAGTTGAAGGTAAATATGTCAGCACATACACAAGGCCTAGCACAGTATGCCAAACTTTGCATGAGAGCAGGAAACAGGCAATTTCCAATGCATCAAGCATGGTTAACATGCTGCCATCAGTGTGCTGCAATGCTCTGCAAACTATTCATTGTAAGGCACAGGGGTGCCTGCCTTCAGAGAGGAGGATGCCCATGTGCAGTCTCCTTCGGGGCCCTCTCCTCTCTAGCTGGCAGCGCTCATGAGTCTTGGCACTAGAGTAACTAGGTGACCCTAGCCCTGTCCAGGAGTCTAGTGTGCATGAGTAGGTCTCTGTGAAAATGGCGCAGCAGACATTTTCCCAGTGATTTTCCTACTCTGCATGCACAAAACACCAAGAAATTGTCTAATGCGCCATTTACCCAGTTATTTCTACAGCTCTGGAGGGTAGGTATTGAAAAAATGGGTGCAGGGTCTGTGGTATGGATCACCCTGGACCCCGGGGGCCCGTGTGCACCACACACACTGCACCCATTGTAAATACACCTATGGGAATGCTTTATACAAGTATGTTATTATATATGAGGTGTTAGGTGGCCTGTATTTATTTCATGTCAAAATTAATGTTAACATGTTCCGAGATAAATAATAAAACATAGAAACAAAGCAAGTACCTCTTTTCCTCAAAGAGAACAGAAAACAAAAGATCACACCAGAGGCGAAAATAGTGGCAGTGCAGCTGGTGCACTGCACTGGGGTCCACCCATATGATGGGGCCCACAGACATCGACATTATAATGAGTCAGACTGCTCATTACTATGCTGCCACCGGCATGCCACTGCACCGCAGGCACTCTTCTACTCTGCTCTCTCCCGGCCAGAGGACCAGGCCCGCCACCTCCTTCCACTCTACTGTGTAACTCTGTTGGACAGAGGACCTCACCATAGTAAATGCATGTGGAGGGAGGTAGTGGGATGTGTTAATGTTGTTGAAGGGAATGTAGTGCAGTGCAGTTGTGTAGTGCGGTGTGTAGTGAGGATGTAGTGTGGCGTGTAGGGATGTAGTGCATCATATAGGGGGTATTTAGTTTAACAATGTAGGTGCGGTGTACAGGGGATATGTAGGGTAGTGATGTAATGCCACGGTGCAATGTAGTGTAGTGCAAGATATAGTGCTGTGTAGTGTAGTGATGTAGTGCAGGGAATGTAAGGTAGTGATGTAGTGCAGCATATGTGGGAGAAGTATTGCAGTTATTTAGTGTGACCCAGAAGGTTCATATGTATATATATTTAATGTGTATGGTGTAATCTCTCTTTTCGGATAAGGGACCATTTACTAATATATATATATGTGGACCTATTCATAGTAGTATATATGGAGCCATAGAGAAGTGACAATTCTAGGTATTGAACCTATACTAAATGGCTTTAAAAGTGTTTACTTGTAATGACTATATTCCCCTCATAGGACACTAAACACTTGAGACAAGGAGCTACGAGCCCTATGCCACAATTGGCAGACTGCCAGGAAAGGGGGGCATGAGACTGTGTATATGTAGGGTGTCTCATGACTAGAGCGGGAAAAACCTGCTCGCGCGACCCCCCAGTAATGAGTATAAAAGCGGGACCCCAAGTGCCTTACGGACAGAGCAAGGTGCGCCTTGGTGAGAGTGACTTCACTCTCTCCCTGCCCTGCTTCAAAGAGCTGTGCTGTAAACATTAAGCAGGAGCATGGGAGCTGAAGGATTCTCAGTCCAGGGGTATGCACCAGAAGACATACTGAGAGCGGCGCAATGAGCATATCCAGCCAAGTATCAGCGGGAGCAGAGCCGGGGGAGGAGAGCGCAGCTGCAGCAGTACCTGACAAGAGCATCCAGCGCTGTCTGGATGTGACTGGACAAAGGAGGAATAGAGGCCAAAGATATAGATGAACGAAGGCTGAAACAACTACTTTGAGGAGCTCACATCAGTAATCCTGTAGCGCAGAGGTTAAGATGTAGTATGCCAAGGGTTCCTCCTCCTTTATTATCAGAATTGATTAAAGAAGTGAAATTGGAGGAAGTACAAAGTAAAAACCGAGAAAAAAGTCTGAAACGTGTCAAAGTGGTATTGCCCACCACTGAAAACTCTTTGGCCTCTGATTGATGGAGGAGTAAAAAAAAGAAGTTAGATCAATTAATTACAGTACAAACCACCATGTTGGCTTCATCTGCTGTAGTTCCAATGGACAAGGAAGAGGGATTACCCGGAGAAATAACTATAGAAATAATTCTGTCAATTTCACCTGTTATAAGTGTGGACAGCTTGGTCATCGATCATTTGAATGTTCACAAGGCGGGAGCATAATAAAGAATACCACTATTTATGAAAGGAGATCCTCAATGCCGGCGGAAAACTCCAATGGGACGCCAATGAACCCTGCATCGACGCCCAACTTATAAAAGTGTGTGCAGTGGGGAGAACCCAGTGGTCTAATGTAATTCCTTACAGAATTATAGGTAAGGCTCCAATGGTACAAGCTCTTACAGATGGACGTCCCTGCAAAGTATTACTCGATAGTGAATCCCAAGTCTCTATCATATTTGAAAGTTGGTACCAGCAACATTTATCTCACCTCCCAAAATTACCTTTTGATGGATTAGTGACATGGGGTTTGAGTAATCAGATGTACCCTTATCAGGGATATGTGGTTACTCAAATTGAATTTCCATTGGACTCTTATAAGGACATCGGTAAAGATGATGAAGTATATACTAGATATTTAAAAGTCAAATACCAGATATTCAAAAGCTAATTTTTGGTCTTTTTTAAAAACATCACCTTTTTAAACATCACCTATATAAATTGGTCTTTTCTGGATAGCTATGTATTGAATTTTCCACATTGTAAAGTGATTTGTTATCCACCAACACCCTTATCAGGTCACTCAGAGAATTAATATATAGGTATATATGGGAAATAGACAGTTTTCATGTAATCAGTTAATTATCTTGACTTAGATTGCGAATTGAACTTTGATTGTTAATTTGAGTTTGTCATTTCTGATATTGATTTCTATTTTTTTGCTAAAGACACCCCTGAGGAAGTCTATGTTAGACGAAACGTGTTGGGTGATTAGACATAGTGGGTGGACAGGCTGTCATTTTAGCTCCTCCCTGGACAGCAAGTCCTAATAAGATCATATCCCACGAATGTTAAGATCAATGTAAGAGTCATATACTTTTTTTACAAAAATATTTTAATACATTTTATGGAGATTATGGACTAACGAGTGATATTGCTGTCTGGGTGAATCTGGTGAAAGGGTCTTTTTCAGAATTGTAAACGTCAGTTTACTTACAGGACTAAAAGCAACACTTTAAAAAGACCTTCAATGGAGCCGCTGCGGCCGCTGAAATCAATCCTTGGCCTACGTACTTTTTACACCATTAGCGTACAGAGCCCCGTACAGTGTACGTACTTTGCATACAAACGCCGCGCTGGTCGTACAAAGTACACGCAGTGCGTACACACCCAAAGATACACCGTGAGCACTTAGCAGCTGCACGTGTGACTGAAATACACATATAACCTTAGCAGGGAAAGGAGACACGACACCAGATTGTACTTAAAATGCCGGGTTCAGACACACCAACATATAATTACTGGAAGGGGGTTACAATAACAATACAATACAATAGAATAATGGCTACAGCCAATGGTACATACGTGTTTGGTTTCGCCTGCGCTTCCCAGTCTGGTCCTCAGTCATCAAGGTAGATGACCTTCAGAGTCTGTGTGTGGCAGGGCATGCAGCTGGCTCTTTTATACAATATTCCAAAACCTAACACAATGGATATTGTAATCTCTTTGTCCATTGGACACAGGGATGGTCATTTACAGTACAGGAGAGGTCATAGGTTGGTTTGAATAGGTGGGCGATGTCTGTTCCAGGTGCACTTGCAGGTGGTCTCCTCTGGATTCCCGCCGCATACCAAATGTACAGTAAACACAGTTAATATTTATATTCTGCTCCTGCGCATAACTATTCGCAGGAGCGTGCGATCTTCTGCAAACCAACACCGGAATATTGCCCTTAAAATACACTACAGCTCGATATCAAATACCACCTTATAACCTTGTTCTGTCCCCTCCTATCCTGTAAAGGTGAATCCCTTTGTTCTGATACCATTTAAACTATTGTAACTTGCTGGTGTGATGCAGGGAGACTATGTGTACATTGTGCACTATTTGGATTAAATATGTAATGTGTTTTTATGGCTTTTCCATGCGATCACAAACTCTACCGTAATTACCCATACCATGCACTAATATGCAGGACCGCGGGAGCGACCATACGCAAATTGCGAATATGTGCACGCACGACAGAATAAGTACGCACACTTAGGCCATCCGTGTGTAGTTTGTACGTGATGAGTGTACTGCAATATTTTTCCACTTCTACAGAATCATCCCACTATCCGTGGTCAATTCCAAATTGTAGGATACCATAGAAAGAACTGCAAAGAGATAATAATACAAACTTGGGCGCTCTCCAAACAACCATCAACAATATATATATATATATATATATATGTATATATTCCAGGAGCAGAGAAACTACAAATAGTTGTAGTAAACTAATATATATATATGCATATATATATAAATACACAGGACATAGAGACAGATATTTTCTGGATATATGGACATAATTCTGTAATGGGACTTTGATGTTTATGGGAATAGTTATCAACTGTTTAGACCATAAGATGTAGTTTTATGGTTAGTAAATGCCTATATAGTTAATACCAAACAAGCACAGGTATTCTAGCTATATTTATACACCTTTTGTCATTATTTGTATATCAGTAGTGATTCCACCTTAAGTCAACTACTATTTAATATGATTATAGATGTATCCCATAGTCTATCTGGATATATGTTGAATGTGTATGGTGTTATCTTTCTTTTCAGGTAAGGGACCATTCACTAATACATATATGTGGAAGGAGCCTCAGTCCGGTGGAATGCACCAGAAGTCATACTGAGAGCGGTGCAACGTGCATATGTATATATATATATATATATATATATATTTTTCAGGAGCAGAGAAACCACAAACAGCTGTAGTAAACTAATATGTCAAAGTCGAAAAATATTGTAATGCATGCCCCACGTACTAACCCCATGTACATGCCCGCTGCGCGTGCACTCAGTCTGCCGTGCGTGCACATATCCGCAATTTGTGTAAAGGAGCTTTCCACGGCCATGCGCCTTAGCGCGTGGTATGCGCATTTACGGTAGGGTTTGTGAACGCATAGAGGGTTATTAGAACATTACATATTTAACCCAAATAGTGTACATTTTAGACCACGTCAGGGAGTATTAATAGTTTAAACAGTTCCTGGACTAAGAGATTCGCCTTTGCATGATAGGAAGGGTTAGACAAAGGTTGGAAGGTGATGTCTAGTATCCAGCTGTAGGGTATTTTGAGGGTAACATTCCGGTGTTGGTTAGAGAAAGATCGCATGTTCCTGCGTATAGTTATGTGCAAAAGCAGAATATAGATATTAACTGCATTTACTGTATATTATGTATGCGGCGGGAATCCAGAGGATACCACCCACAAGAGCAGTTGGGGAAAGACATCGCCCATCTATTCAAATTCACCTATGACCTCTTCTGTAATGTAAACACACATCCCTGTGTCCAATGGACAATGAGATTACAGTGACCATTGTATTGTGTATGCATGTTGTATATAAAAAGCCCATTGTTGCCTGGCCGGTCAGAAGACTCTGAACGCTTTCTATCTGACTAGTGGAGGACCGGCCGGGTTGTGCTTGCGAACATTCTCACGTATGTACATTCTCTGTAGCCATTATTCTGTTTAGATTTATCTTGTTAGCCTGTAGTGTATGATTTTTACTGTTTACCTTTTGGAATTAATCCAAGGTGGCATTAGAACCCTGTGGTTTCAACTACAAATCAGTGTTGTGTCTTCACTTTCCTGCAAGGGTCTTAGAGTGTATTTATCTGTATAAGGTGTATAGGCATTGATAAAGTGTACGCACTGCGGGTACTTTATACCGTCAGCGCTACTTAAGGTTTAAGGTATAACACCGTTGCAATACTTTGCTGCTAAGGGTTTAAAGTATAATCATATCATTGCATTGTATCATTAACAAGGTTTAAAGGTTATCAATTGTGTGTGTGCACGCTGTGTGTACTCTGTACACTCAGCGCGACGTGTGTACGCCAAGTACGTACCACGTGCGGGACTCTGTACGCAAATAGCGTACAAAGTGCGTAGCACGTGTATCCAGTCTAGCGGCCATAGCGGCTCCACGGTAATAGTGTATCTAGAGGTATAGCTTTTCGGTCTAAGATAATATCGACATTATCAATTGAGGGCTCGTCCAGTTTTTCCTCATACCCACAGCCTAGCAGCGTACAGCAGACTTTATCTATCAGCAAAGGGCGGTAAGGTATCCCACACAAACCTTCTCCTGGTTGGTGGATACAATAGTGCTGATAAGATAAGCGTCTGCTCTGCAAGGTTTGCTGGGATGCTGGTGGAATCTGGGAGGGAAGAACGCAAATCTATTTTTAAAGTCTGTGAATTTCTGTTTGGCGCAAAATGCGCACACAATACACGCATACACCTTTATTTTGTACTCTGCATATCTGATCATATTGTTGCAAAACAAGGTTCAAATGAGTCATATTGTGTTTGATTCAGATTGGATTGCTTATCTGTTAAGTAGGGTAAAAGTACATTTAAAAGTTGCTGCAAAAGCCTTGATATAGTGTTTTTTTTTAACTCAGGCCTAAAATAACTTCAGGGGCTTGCATGGTGTGTGATTTCTTTGTGACAAAGGAAGCCGCATGGTCTGTCCTCCATTTTGGACTAACCACATGGCTTGTCTATCATTTTGTGTAACCCTCAGGGATGTGGAAGGGGGAGGAGCAGCGGCAAATGTTGGGAAGGTCATTTTTTCTAAATGGCTGATTTTCACTGCCCGGAATAATCAGCCATCCTTGGTCAAAAAGAAATCAACATTTATGAGTTACCAATGCATTTATTTAAACCATGCCATAGTCAATTACAAATAGTTTCAGATGGGGCTTAATGAAAGTTAATAGTAAGATGAATACTTGATGTAAGAAGTACACACAGATATAAAAAAAGTTTTTTTTCTCTCTAAGATTCAGTTAACTCTGCTTGCTATAAGATAGCCATTGAAATGCAAATTAACCTGTGTAACTGCTTTTTCCTAACAGTAAAAAAACCCCCCACCTTTACAGGCAACCAATAGCACATAGCATTCATATGCAAATTAGAAGCACTTAATGGGTAAATGAGTCTCAGGAGACCAGTGAATGGTACACATATATAATATTATAATTATGTGTATATTTATATCAGTGTATGTTCTGCAAGATAGCTATCCAATCTGAATCATATCATTTGAATTATTGATGATTACTAGATTCATTTTGACCTGTACTGAGAAAATTTGTTGCTATTTAGTTAAAATATAGAGAGTTAATATTTAAGAAATAAGTGTAAGACGCACATGCAGCCTGGCCTAGTTGTAAAGGTTTATACAGAAGAAACTGTGTGTAGTGTTAAGTGAGCGATTATAGTTAATATCGCTTACATTTATAGAAGTGTGGGATTTGTAGTACTGCGGATGTACGGCCTTTGTACACTTGTCTCGGACAAAGTACGGGACTGCATACGCTACGTAAAGGCCTACGCACGTGGCGTGTTTACGCAACATGCGTAAAGGGTACGACCGCTAAGTACAAATTACACAATAGCATTGTTTTAGTTTAGGCGCGAGACGGTAGCCACGCGATAATAGCACAAATTTGTTCAGTTTCCAATATTTAGTTTAAAAACCTTTTTTACTGTAGTACCTCTGGGGAAAGCTATCAGTTAACAGGAAAGGATATTTTCTGATCAGAAAACTATAGAATGTTAGTGTGGGCTGAATAAGGTGTGAATGTATTGAACCCCGCTTGGTGAACTTGGCGATCTTGGTGAAGCTTGGTGAAACTTGGTGAAGCACGGTCTAGGTGAAAACGTGGTGAGCACGGTCTAGGTGAGTACGTGCAACGGAGTGTGATAAAGTTTTCGTGGTATTACACTCCAGCTGTTTTGGAGCACAGGGTGGAGACTCCAGTGATCCTACCACTTATAGATAGCAAGTGTCTATGAGCGGTACGACTGGACCGCACGGTTGTGTGGGCAGTACACGGCGCAACGTGATACGAAGTTTTGCATATTTGTGCGTAAATCTCGTCATCATAAGCGTTATGTGAAGCACATGCAAGCGTGATTTGTGTAAACTAAAGGTTTAGGGAGTTTTCGTTGGTCCCTCCAGAGGCAGATATTCACTGGGTACCTAAAGGCCCAGGGGATATAGGCCGAAGTAGGGCCTGCAACGGCTACACGTGTCTGCTAAAAAAGGCGGATCCGTGATACTCGGAGCAGAAAAAGTCAGTGGAAGAACTTTGAGGACTTCCACCGGTAGACTACTGTGTTTGGTGCATTTTAGGAAGTTTTCCCGTGTTAAAAAGGTCCACAATAGAAGCCAAGTGCACAACACAGGGACGTTCCTCAGTCAGGGTTCAGACTGCAGATTTCAGACCCAGGGGGTCAACTCGGTTAGTAATGTGGGGGAAGTATGGTCCCCATACTGAGACCTTTTGTGATGAGTGGACACGAATGACTGTGGGGGATAAAGCATCATTTCCTGGGATAGGTAGTTTTGAACCAGAGGTATTGCAGAATCTAAGGCTTAGGATCTGTCTGATAAAATCTCAAAAACAAAGGATTAGACACACAAACTGTTTAAATTTATTGCAGCAAGAGGGTGATATGCAGAGGGAACTAGATTACACAGCCGGTTCCAACCCTAGCAGGAAACTGATGGCAACCGCAACACCACCACCATATATATTACAGGGGAGAAAGTGGCTACAGACAATGACATACTGATATATGCTAAGAGTAAAATTGATAAATGTAGTAATGATGATAAGAATGAACTTAATAAATGTATTAATGCTAACCCTTGCAAGTTGTATCCCATCTTAATCTTCCCTCAGGAATACGAGCAAGAAGATGAACCCAGCACGATATCGGCACTTTCTCCAGCAGCCACCATACAGGACACCCAGGTGGGCACGGCCCAACCGGTAAGAACAGTAGTAAAGCCCCCTAGCGGAGGGATAAGTGAGGTCGTGTCCACAGGTAAGTACGGTACAGTACATTATGCAGAGACAATTGCACCTCACATTGTAGAAGCAACCCAGAATGATGTAATTGAACGAAATCCTGTCAGGGTGATTGCAGTCCCCAATGGGAAGACTGACGGTCAGGGAATCACTCCCGTCAGGAACATTGCTATGCATTGTCCTTGGTCCCGGGCAGAATTGAGGACAATTATGTCTGAATTTCCCGATCCCAGAAAAGATCTAGTCGCATGCCAGAGGTTTATTAAAGAATTAGGTAATGCCACCGAACCCACAAACAAAGCTTGGCGAACAGTGCTACGAGTATGTCTACCTTCCAATATTGACCCTGCAAAATTTATTACTGATTGTAAATTAGATGCAGAAGTACCTCTCACTGAGGAGTACACTCAGGAGAATGTACGACAAATCAATCTGCAATTAGGAGTATATTTCCCTACTGTTGTCAAATGGAACAAAATATTTTCAATAAGACAAAAAGAAGGTGAAACGGCATCTGAATATTTCCACCGAGCACTGCAGGAAATGTCTAGATACACTGGGATCGAGGACATTAAGGAAAATATACATCACAGGGAGGTAGCTGTGTCAGTATTAATGGACGGGTTAAAAGACACACTAAGAACCAGGGTACAAACCTCTCTACCTAACTGGAGAGGTATCTCGGTGGCTGCATTAAGAGAGTCCGCTATCGAGCATGACCGTAATATCCAAAGAATCAGGGAAGCACAGGGAGAGCGGTTGATGGTGATGAGCATCCAAGCACTGGAAGAAGCATCAACTCGACCAAAACCCCAGGCCCCTGGCACATGGAGGAAGCCAAAAGTTTGTTATCTGTGTAAAAGGGAAGGGCATTATGCCAGCAACTGTAACAGCACACATAAATTCAGACCCCCTAGACAAGAACACGAGCAAAGTTATGATACACGTAATTGGGATCAGGGATCACATAGGAAAAATTTTGGGCCGCACCTGTAGTCTGCAGCCAGTGAAGTTGATTGCTAGCCTTGGTAGTAAACCTGAGGTCACAGTTGATGTAGCTGGTAGATCATTCCTTGTAGATGCAGGGGCGGCCAGGTAAACTCTGTGATTTATCTTTAAAGTTTCCTCTTCATCTCTGACGTTCAACGACAGATTTACAGCTCAAACGTCACATATCTACTCGGTCTTTTCAGAGGTCTGCCCAACCCCAGTATATCTCACCAGCATCATTTTGCCTGGCCATGCACAGAGGGTGGAGAGTGGAAATACTGGTGAAGGGAGACTGTGCAGAGATAACGATAGACATGATGGTGTGACAGCCTGATGGTGAACGCAAATCTGACAAATTTTCTTTTTATTATTCTCTCTTTTTTTCATTTTCTACGGATGGTTTATTTCACACAACAGTTAAACACATTGTAATACAGGATTTGTGTTCCCTACAGAAAGGTCGCTGACTCAGAAAGAATAGCGTATCACTGGAGTGTCTGTTCCGGGAAGATTGAAAGGCAGCACTGTTGAGACGGCACCTGAGCACGGAGAACAACAAGACTAGAGGCGGTTGTCGTACCAGATTTATTTTTCTTTTTTATTATTTTCTCCATCTCCCATTACCCTCCTTTCCCCCCTTCCTTGCTCCTTTTTCTCTCCCCTTAACAAGATGGACTTACACTAAGAGACTGCATTCCAGGTTTTCCTGTTGACCCTGTTGTTGACCAGAGCAGTCTGTTTCGGTGAGAGTACCAGAGAGGTCGAGAAAGGATCTGGAATGGGTTCTGATGGAAAGGACGGATTGATAGAATTCCAAGAGCAACACATCCACCGAGCAAAGGCGAGTATCAGAAAACGATCTAGTAGTCAAGAAACTAGGAGGCACTGTGAAGGGATATTGGCTGAGGAAATTGTATTTGTAGAAACTGTGAAAACATAGTTGAGGATGGGTGCATCCAGAGATGTCAGTCCAGCCTTAATATCAACATGGACCATCATCCATTGAGTGATTATCACTCATTAGTGGGTAAGGTTTTAAACCAAACAGAATGCTGGGTGTGCTCACAAGTACCTCAAGGTCAGAGCAAGTCAGGACTAGTACCGTATCCTTTAACAATATATGAGGTACTTGAATTACGGGGTGGGAGACCGGTGGACAAGAAATTTTATATTTCTAGGCCCCCTAGTTTGAAGCTCCACCAATATCACGTGGATAGATCCTTAGTATGTTTCAACATTTCCAATTCCCGAAAGCCGGGAAATTGGGAAGTGACATGGAATAACCAAACCATGGCATTTTCACACAGAGCCGACAGAATACCCGTAGACACTGAACTTATACGCCAAATAGCCGACGGTGAAAGGTATTTTCGGTATAGGTATACTCTAGGAAGTAGGACCATGCGGGTTGGAGAGGTATCACCAGGGTGCTGTGCGCATATCATACAGCCTGATACGTGTACTGAACAGATGAGAGAGTTAGGGATATGATTTTTCACTTGGAAGGTTTGCAATATGGTAATGTCATATTCTGTCCCATATGTTCTCCCCGATGATGCATATTTCATATGCGGGAGGAAGGCGTATAAGTGGCTTGCCCCAAACTCAGAGGGATTGTGTTACATTGGAAGAGTGTTGCCAGAAGTTATGACCATAACCCATAATAAGATGAAAGACGTTCACCGCAATGCTCAAGCTCCTTACACTCATACTCACTATGAACACATCGTTAAGAGACACTTTATAGATAGGACAGAGCACGCAGCCTCTGATTTGATCCACGAATCCACCGGGATTCAATTCCTACTCGCGTTAGATATCACCCGTACCGCCAGAGGAATTATAAATTATAGGTATATTCATGTGCTAGTGAACCTGATAGATAATATCACCGAGATGTATGATGACACCTTCAGGTATACAGGGAGGGAGTTGCAAGCTTACAAAACGGAACTGATCCAGCACAGGATGGTTCTAAATTATATCACAGCGGTGACATGCGGGTACTGCGTCACCTTGGCAACTCAGTATGGTGTGAAGTGTTGCACGTACATCTCAAACAGCACTAATGACCCAACCGAGGTCATAGATCTGAATTGAAGTGGAAGTTCCGAAGGAGACACAACCTTACCCTTACTGCTGTGAGTAATGAACTGACCGGCTGGGTCTCATGGTTGAACCCACGAAATTGGTTCTCAGGTTTAAGGAGAATGGGCTCAAAATGTTATCGTGAGTGTAGGAAAGTTTCTCCTTTGCATCCTGGGAGTTTTCATAATGATTGGTTTGATATTTAGATGTGTTCGAATTTTAATGCGGTGCAAGCGCGGTACCAAAGTGATGAGTTTGAGGAGCGGGGGCATTGTTACACAAACTGATTTAATTTATGACCCATCAATCGAGACAATGTTGTGATAAGACGTGATTCCACGGTCCGTTTCTTTCACCCGTTTCTCCTTTGTTTTCCCTCAACCAAAAATACATCCATTCGGAAAAGACTTTGATGAACAATACATCCATTCGGAAAAGACTTTTGATGAACAATACATCCATCCAGAAAAGACTTTGATTAACACTTTCAGCAAAGATACACCCATCCGGACAAGATTTCAACCAACACCCAAGAACGATTGCACAAATGTTATGTGAATGTATTTGTGATATGTGTCTTATCTTCATCTCTACAACCTTCAGGTAGTGTCACACATAGTCGATAGGTAATACCCATATATTAGCATTCACATATGTTCCCCCCTCCATGTATCATCAACTAAATGTGCACCCCATTTGTTGGAACAAGAAGCCGAAAAGAGCTCGGTAGTGTTTGTTGGCCCACTTACAGACCCTTAATACGGGATAAGAAGGATTTAATGTATACTTCGCAATACCTCAAAGCTTATCTAGAACATGTACGGCACGATGATACATGCCCCTCAGATGGATTTCATACATACATGCTTTTACTATCCCACTAGGTCATCCATTTCCCGCCTACACCTCTCCTCCAACCATCCAATCATCTGTAGATATTGTATGGTACATTTTTCTGTTTAATGTTTAGATAGTGGCAGTTATTGTTGACTGCCAAAGGGTGGACTGTCAAAGTCAAAAAATATTGTAATGCATGCCCCATGTACTAACCCCATGTACATGCCCGCTGCGCGTGCACTCAGTCTGCCGTGCGTGCACATATCCGCAATTTGCGTAAAGGAGCTTTCCACGGCCATGCGCCTTAGCGCGTGGTATGCGCATTTACGGTAGGGTTTGTGAATGCATAGAGGGTTGTTAGAACATTACATATTTAACCCAAATAGTGTACATTTTAGATATAGCTCCCCTAGACCATGTCAGCGAGTATTAATAGTTTAAACAGTTCCTGGACTAAGAGATTCGCCTTTGTATGATAGGAAGGGTCAGACAAAGGTTGGAAGGTAATGTCTAGTATCCAGCTGTAGGGTATTTTGAGGGTAACATTCCGGTGTTGGTTAGAGAAAGATCGCATGTTTCTGCGTATAGTTATGTGCAAAAGCAGAATATAGATATTAACTGTATTTACTGTATATTATGTATGCGGCGGGAATCCAGAGGATACCACCCACAAGAGCAGTTGGGGAAAGACATCGCCCATCTATTCAAATCCACCTATGACCTCTTCTGTAATGTAAAGACACATCCCTGTGTCCAATGGACAATGAGATTACAGTGACCATTGTATTGTGTATGCATGTTGTGTATAAAAAGCCCATTGTTGCCTGGCCGGTTAGAAGACTCTGAACGCTTTCTATCTGACTAGCGGAGGACCGGCCGGGTTGCGCTTGCGAACATTCTCACGTATGTACATTCTCTGTAGCCATTATTCTGTTTAGATTTATCTTGTTAGCCTGTAGTGTATGATTTGTACTGTTTACCTTTTGGAATTAATCCACGGTGGCCTTAGAACCCTGTGGTTTCAACTACAAATCAGTGTTGTGTCTTCACTTTCCTGCAAGGGTCTTAGAGTGTATTTATCTGTATAAGGTGTATAGGCATTGATAAGGTGTACGCACTGCGGGTACTTTATACCGTCAGCACTACTTAAGGTTTAAGGTATAACATCGTTGCAGTACTTTGCTGCTAAGGGTTTAAAGTATAATAATATCATTGCATTGTATCATTAACAAGGTTTAAAGGTTATCAATTTTGTGTGCGCACGCTCTGTGTACTCTGTACACTCAGCGCGACGTGTGTACGCCAAGTACGTACCACGTGCGGGACTCTGTACGCAAATAGCGTACAAAGTGCGTAGCATGTGTATCCAGTCTAGCGGCCATAGCGGCTCCACGGTAATAGTCTATCTAGAGGTATAGCTTTTCGGTCTAAGATAATATCGACATTATCAAATATATATATGCATATATATATATAAATACACAGACATAGAGACAGACATTTTCTGGATATACAGCATG
The DNA here is from genome assembly GCF_028390025.1 of Pseudophryne corroboree. Lineage (NCBI taxonomy): Eukaryota > Metazoa > Chordata > Amphibia > Anura > Myobatrachidae > Pseudophryne > Pseudophryne corroboree. The sequence goes on from NC_086445.1 coordinate 440,349,060, forward strand.
GACATAATTCTGTAATGGGACTTTGATGTTTATGGGAATAGCTATCAACTGTTTAGACCATAAGATGTAGTTTTATGGTTAGTAAATGCCTATATAGTTAATACCAAACAAGCACAGGTATTCTAGCTATATGTATACACCTTTTGTCATTATTTGTAAATTGGTAGTGATTCCACCTTAAGTCAACTACTATTTAATATGATTATAGATGTATCCCATAGTCTATCTGGAAATATGTTGAATTAGAGTGATTATATATATATATATATATATATATATATATATATAAAATCAACATTGACTTTGAGTAAAGTTTGACATATTAATGTCAGGGCCATCTTAACAGCAGAGTAGGCCCCTGGGCACAGCAATGCACTGGGGCCCCTACCCATCCTCCAGTGGTAGGGGTGGGGGGTGCTATCAGCGGCAGCTTTGATGACCTGCGGATGGTAGAGGGTGTTCTATCTTCTGCTCAGCATGTAGGACCTGGAGCAGTAATTTCTGCTAATTACTCCTTTACTGCACAGATGGTGGGAGATGGGGCAGGAGGGAGAACACTAAACTGTAGAAGGGGGCACTGGGTTGAATGACGGGGCCCCTGTACATGACTTCCATGGTGTTAGGGGGTGTTTAATACATGGGGGACGGGTGGATAGTGGAGTGTGCTTAATATTCATAATTTTCCGGTGGGAGGGCAGCTTGCTTGACTGCAGATACAGTATCTCCAGTTCCTGTAAATAGATTTCTTAGCTGTGAATGGGGTAAAACACAAGAGAGTCCCGAGGAGGTTGATCAGAACTTGAGGATCAGAGTTCAGGAACCAGAGCAATTCACTGGTGAAAATATAAAACTGCATAGCAGGCGTCTGGAGCTGGAGCAGGGACCGGCTGCTGGAAGGCTGATATCTCTCATTCTGGGCATAGTAGAGACAAGCTGCCAGTGTCCTCCAAAAGAGGAGAGTCCCAGCTTTTGGAGGATACCCTTAGAAAAACTCTAAAGGCCCATACACACTATGAGATTTTCATTTCAAAAGACTTTGATAACATCTCTGAAAGATATATTTCACCCAAAGTAGTGCATACACACTGAGCTATTTTCCCAAAGAGCAAGAGATTTTCAGGAGGCGAAAGACTTTGCTGAAAAATTTTCATTAGAAAGGCTATTTACATAATTGGCTGGGTTTGAATTCCAAGGGTGGGAGCATGAGCCATTGTAAAAAGGTGGACTCTGCTGCTGTTATGTGTAAAAAAGGGGGATAGCTGCCATAATGTGTAAAAAGGGGGACTCTGCTACCGTCATGTGTAAAAAGGGGGACTGCTGCCATAATGTGTAAAAAGGGGGACTCTGCTGTAGCCATGTGTAAAAAGGGGGACTCTGCTGCCGTAATGTGTAAAAAGGGGGAACTCTGCTGCCATAATGTTTAAAAAGGAGGACTATGCTTGCTCTTTATATATTATGTATATATTATACATAAATATTGGTGGCCAGTGGTGCCAGAACATATACATTGCTGGCCTCTGCCAGCAATGTATATATTACTGGCATAGATATTCATTAGTGGGCAGTGGTGCCAGTAATATATACATTGCTGACCTGTGCCAGCAATGTATATATTACTGGCTAAAATAAAAAAGCAGTACATACTCTGCTACCATCATGTGTAAAAAGGGGGACTGCTGCCATAATGTGTAAAAAGGGGGACTGCTGCCATAATGTGTAAAAAGGGGGACTCTGCTGTAGCCATGTGTAAAAAGGGGGACTCTGCTGCCGTAATGTGTAAAAAGGGGAACTCTGCTGCCATAATGTTTAAAAAGGAGGACTCTGTCTGCTCTTTATATATTATGTATATATTATACATAAATATTGGTGGCCAGTGGTGCCAGAACATATACATTGCTGGCCTCTGCCAGCAATGTATATATTACTGGCATACATATTCATTAGTGGACAAATGTGCCAGTAATATATACATTGCTGGCCTGTGCCAGCAATGTATATATTACTGGCTAAAATAAAAAAGCAGTACATAAACAGTGGTGGCCAGTGGTATATACATTGATAGCCTATGCCAGCAATGTATATAACTGAGGGAAACAGGTTCATGCAGCAACTTACTGACCTCACTGCTTGAGTGATTATCCATGCTGCAGCGCTGCGTCTGGAGGGAGCACTGACTGAGGAGGACTCAGAGCTGGAGGGAGCAGGCAGGGCCGCGGCGTCTAGCAGATCGGGCTTGAGGACAGTGCAGGGCAGGTCTGCCGGGAAGAAGACAGTTCATCTTCCAACCATCATCGCTCGCGGCCGTACATACTGAGCGAAGATGGCTGGAAAATTATACATAATCTTCAGGCATGCTGGTAAAACCAGCAGACGGACCACCTCGCTAGCCCATACGCACTGGAAGACTTTGACCTCAAATTTGCTCAAAACGGTCAAAATGAACGATTTTGAGGCCAAAATTGCCTAGTGTATTGGGCCTTAAGTCAGACAGAACCCAAGATATCTGGCTGGAAAGGGCAATTAACACACTCGGATGGGGACCACTGCATTGAAGTCAGATATCTCTGATTGCCTAGGGCCGATATTCACGAATCTGGTACCCCTGCAAAGAGGGGACCCTCAGCTATCAGCCTAAGGCCCTTATAAATCTGGGGCCCTTGGGCAAGTGCAAATTGAGCCCATATGAATAGACGGCCCTGATTAATGTGCAAAATTGTATAATGTGTGTGTATTACTTACCTGCTATTAATTGTATACCATTGAACACTGAGGATAAAGGTAATTAGACAGGATCTGAAAACACCCAAGACAGGATATTGTATATTATTTACAGGGTCTCCCAAGCATACCCAGGTGGTATACATTATATTTCCCTGAAAGCTTGGGTGGAGGCACATAACATAAAGTGGACTGCTAGTTAGTAGCGGTTACAGTATTGTTGTACGTACTACATCATATAGGGGGGATGTAGTGCAGTGATGTGATGTGGTGTAGTGGGGATGTGGGATACACGGTGCAGTGAGATTGAAGTCAGGAAGACACTGGAGGTATTTGGGGTGACACAAGGAAGCAGGTGAGAAAAATGCTGCTGTGGATTGGGCCAGGCATTGATAGCAATTTGAAACTAGTTGCCTCGTATTCCTCTAGCGGGAGTGGGGGGTGGCGGGTGGGTTGTGGTGGGCCCAAAGCATACTTTTGCACCTGCCCACCATTTCCTAGTTCTGCCACTGGATTATACTTATTTAAAGCCCACCACCCTGTACTGATCATATGGCCAGCTGCATCCCGCATAATGTAATTGCTTGCAGCATTACACTGATTTCATTTATACCCATGTAGGAGGTGGAATTTTTAGTTATGCAAAGATGGGGTGTGCTGTATCCATTTACCACCAGGGGATCTTGTATGCAGCAGCTGAGGAAAGATAAGGATGCATAGCACAAAGGGGTCTATTCATAACGCATGTGGAGAAAAGCCCTGTTTTATGGAAAACAGGGTTTTTCTCTGCTTTGAGCTATTCATGAAGCTGATTACCATGAAGACGTTCCTGACTTCTTTAGTGGCACCCCCGCTCCGTGCCTCAATCACATCACCATACCTTAGTATGGTGAGTGCGGTTCATGAAAGGACAAAAAAGCTCAGCTTTCCACTTCTCCAGAGAGTTCAGATTCACCATCTCAGGACAGCGTAATCTGAACTTGGGTGCGGAAATACCAGGGAAGCTCTATGCCTGTCACGCGGCACTAGCTCCGCCCTCTGAACTCCCAGCAGCCTCCAGGGACCTCAGCCGCCAGCACATGCACAGAAGGGACCTGCTGGCTGATTTCAAGTACTACAGAGGGGACCGCAGGAAAAGACAGCACCGATGGAGCCCAGGATATCGGATCGCATCGCCGGAAAGCTGAGTATATACATGAATAGCTAGTTATCAAAGCTATATATTGCATAAAACTGATGTGATGTATAGTGATAAGTAACAATTCATTTTTCGTAATATATATGAATAGACCCCAAAGTATGGGAATCAGTGTGAGGTGATGGTGACGTGTGGAGCTGGCATAGAGGTAGGAATGAACAGGAGGACAGACAGGGAAGGTGTATGGAATTATAAATTTGGGGAGCAGACTTGGGTACAGTAGTGGCAGAATGAACTGTTTGTAGTTTTAGTGTGTCTAAGCATTAAGACCAGTTGAGAGAGAAATTGGAAAGATGCAACTGAAGTAGCTTGGGAAGGAGCGAACATAGAAGGGACCAGGGCCAGATTAACAATGGGGCAGTTGGAGCTACAACTCCAAGCCCCAGATAAAAATAGGCCCATCACTATGACAGCATGATGATGATTAACTGCCCAGTTGGTCACATGGTTTCCATAAATGAGTAGAATTTAAATTATAATTCTAATTTACTCACAAAGTGATGTTGTTTTTCTACTTTTACATATTTTGGGAGACATTGGGGCTTATAGTGTAGGGAGTGTACACGCCCATATATCACTGGCCACACCCCAACAACATTAACTACACCGCCTCAACTTCTCACAATAGGCCCTTGATAATTTACAAGTCCCAGGCCCATGTGGATCTAAATCCGGCCCTGGTAGGGACCCAAGAGTAGCGAGGACTACTTGGGGTCAGGGGTGTATCTAGCGGTCCGAGCACCCCTGGCAAAGTATAGGACTGGCGCCCCCCATATTTCAAATATGGAAGGCATGTGTGCCAACAAGGGGGCGTGGCCACAGAAAAGTACTCCAAATTCAAATGACACCACACAGTAGTGTCCCTTACTCACATTACACTGCACTGTAATGTCAATTTTTCAAGTTATGCTACATAGCTGTACCCCTTATAGGCATTACGCTACACACTAGAGCCCCTTATTATTATTATTATTATGCTACACAGTAGTGCCCCTTACACACTGTGTGTGCCCTCCAGCTCCCGCTGGGATGTTGTCACCTCTGGTGTCACCTCCCTGTTCTCACTTCCCATGCCACTATATATATATATATATATATATATATATAATCTGTATACGTATTATCTCTCTCTCTCTCTTTATATATATATATATATATATATATAAAATATATATATGCACATATACATATGTATACACACATACATATGGCCTCAATCCAGCACTCTGGCAATCTGTACTAGTGGAATTGTAGTTCCCCTGGTGCCCTCCTTACGTATATGTGTATATGTATATGTATATATATATATATATATATATATATCACCACAAGGTGCAGCACTCCAGGCGATTTAAGAATACGTAGTTACAGCAGCATATGCTTTGGTAATGTTTCAGTGCCGTTTATGTATACAGTATATGCCACGTGTGTCTGTATACATATATATAATATATGCCTATATTTCCATATATAATAATGGCATCAGCCAGAGTGCCGTACATTGCAAATCTCTTTCTCTTTCTCTCTCTCTCTCTCTCTATATATATATATACATATATATATAGAGAGATTTATATATATATATATATATATACACGTAGACCATTGCAGGCAGCACTCGGATAAAAATGCAGAATCTAAGCAGGTTTATGTCAACATTTCAAAGTATTTATTCACTTCGTGTCGGCTTCCTGGTGTGCGGTTTCGGCATGCAGACGTGTCTGCATACCGGACCTGCATGCCAGGAAGGCGACACATGGGGTTCTATAAAAGGTATGTTTTGTATGTTAAATAATTGTCCTGAAGACGAAGTTAATAAATACTTAGAAACGTTGACATAAACCTGCTTTGGATCTGCCTTTTTATTTGAGTGCCGCCTGCGATGGTCTACGTATATGTGTAACCCTACCAGGTTACTAAGGAGGGCACCGGTAAAGTTATTCTGCCGGCACTTGGGAGTGTTGGCAGTATATATATATATATATATATATATATAGCAAACAGGGACCTTATAAGGCAAGGATCAGGCGGCACACTATGGTCTTTAGAAGCAGTGAAAGGATTTATTATATATCCTGATGAAAAGCCCAACTTGGTCTTGAGACGATATGTGGGAATAAACCCTTTCACTGCTTGTAAAGACCATGGAGTGCCACCTGATCCATGCTGTATAAGGACTCTGTTTGCTGTGTATCTGAGGAAGGCACCCTCCCATGCCAGGGCAATACTAATAAATATAAAGGTGGCACTCACAGACTTGTATATAATACAGGTTGAGTATCCCATATCCAAATATTCCGAAATACAGAATATTTTCCGAAATACGGACTTTTTTTGAGTGAGAGTGAGATAGTGAAACCTTTGTTTTTTTGATGGCTCAATGTACACAAACTTTGTTATATACACAAAGTTATTAAAATATTGTAATAAATGACCTTCAGGCTGAGTGTATAAGGTGTATATAAAACATAAATGAATTGTGTGAATGTAGACACACTTTGTTTAATGCACAAAGTTATAAAAAGTATAGGCCAAAATGACCTTCAGGCTGTGTGTATATGGTGTATATGTAACATAAATGCATTCTGTGCTTAGATTTAGGTCCCATCACCATGATATCTCATTATAGTATGCAATTATTCCAAAATACGGAAAAATCCGATATCCAAAATGCCTCTGGTCCCAAGCATTTTGGATAAGGGATACTCAACCTGTATAGGGTAGATACCCCACAGCTTTTCAAATGTCTTTATCCTGACGAAAATTGAATGAATCTAAATGTTGAAAAGCTGTATCTACCCTTGTTTGTATACAAGTTCGTGAGTGCCGCCTTTATATGTATTTGTATTGCCTTCACGTGGGAGGGCGCCTGGCAGCTTTGAACAGTGAATTTGTACATGTGTCCCCCCCGCAGTGACACCCGGCAATAAGCACTGCAGGCAGCGGCAACCACAGTTACCGGCAGCGGTGTCCGGCACTGCGCACCACATACGCTATAGAAACTGTAACTAAACTACAGCTCCCAGCAGCCCTTGCTGCAAGCTGTAGTTTAGTTACAGTTTATATAGCGTATGTGGTGCGCAGTGCCGGACACCGCTGCCAGTAACTGTGGTTGCCGCTGCCTGCTGTGCTTATTGCCGGGTGTCACTGCGGGGGGGACACATGTACAAATTCACTGTTCAAAGCTGCCAGGCGCCCTCCCACGTGAAGGATGCTGTGCTTATTGCCAAGCGTCACTCTGCCCTCTGGCCACGGGTGGCACCGGCGGGTGGCGCCCCTCCTCGCCTGGCGCCCCTGGCGAGTGCCATCCTGGCCAATGGGTAGATACGCCCCTGCTTGGGGTGATCATACTGGAGAGCACATGGCAGTGACTGACTAATTGGTGTGTTCATTCTGGGCCACATATAGAGTTGGATATATTCTATGTAAAAATAAACCCTGACAAAACTACGTATACATACTGTGTCAGACACATTACAGAATGCATCAAGACATGTAACATCTGCATATGTGCCTGGTGGACATCAGGCATACACACTGAATGTAATTTGCATCCACCTTTGCATGTTGCTGTCTGGTTGCAGTGTGACTAATAAAATGCTGCTATTGCAGTACCCAAATACCCATAAGGGCATTCCCCTTATAGTTACAGTATTTCTAGGGTCTAGCTTTAAGAAAATGTATTCATTCTACAGTCAGTACTTGCAGTTTTACTTATTAAATCTGGATATTGTACTTTAGCAATCAAATAAATGATTAAAAAATAACACCCCCACATCTTACCATGTTTGAATGCATTAGAAACTTCTGCTTCATTAGTACAATGGTTATAAGACTTAATAGTGGAAAATAACAGATACATATCGTATAGCCATAATGCAAATAAATTAAGTAAAGTCAGCTGGAGAAGGTAATCTACAATCAGCTTGTTATGATACAGCCAATGAGAAGCGTCTAGCTAATGCTGCTGCTCATCACCATCATCATCATCATCATCATCATCATCATCATCATCACTATCATCATCATCATGTATTTTACATAAGTGGCTGAGTAGGTGTATACAGTATGCCTCTGTATCCAGGTCTGCCTCAGTTGCATGTACTATTGCATGCCATTTCCTTCCTCAGTTCTGCCTTTCTACAGACTGCATATATTAGTAAATACTGTATGGCCCTTTCTTTCCCTGTGATAAGTGGCATACAGTATGTTATTCTCTGGATAGTCTTATCTCTTGGGGAAACTTATGTTTGCATCCAGCCATGTCTCACTGCATTGCACAAATGGTAATTTAGATTAGATGGCACAATGTATATACAATTTTGTCATTTTCTACTATGAAGTTGATCCTTCGTCTGTTTTATTGGCTAACAACATGTCATGCTGTAAATGTGCAAATATACTGTTCATTATTGTGACACATGCAGGAGATCCTTGCTGCCTTGGCTACATTGGTACTTTTAACTGATTGCAGTTCCTATTCCGCTCATCACTAGTTCCTAATGTCCTTCTTCTGTCAGCTTTTATTCATAAGCAAAGGTTTCTCTAAAATAAATACATTTTCCTTTCAAGCAGTGGCAAGAAACAAGCAGCAGTACTATTTGACACTTGTCAGCATATGTTCAAATGTAAAGGCAAACACAAGTTCTTTTGATGGCTTACCTTTGAAATCACTGCTGCCGGTACACTTTATATTTACCATTCTGCAATCAAACGTTCCCGGTTATGTGCTTTTCCTTTTCACATTCAGCCTATTACATGTTAGAGCAACAGAAGCATCCAGCAATGTAAAACATCTATGTGGTGATCCATAATCTAAGAAATATATATTATTGAAACATGACATGTTCTCAATAAATTAAACAGTTTTTAAAAATTGTGTTATACATATGACAAGTGCACTTTTGTGTGTTAGAGATTGTTTGTATGAAAATTAGTGTATGATACATAAGCAATTACCGATTCCTATTTTGCCACTGGGGGTAGACATCCGTCAATGTTTGATTTTTCATTTTGCCATACTCCTACATCACTCTTGGCTTTGTTCAAGTTTGTTGTTATATAAACAATGTCCAGAGCCGGCCCTAAGCAATATGATGCCCTAGGCAAGATTTTGGCTGGTGCCCCCTAGCACCACCGCTGGTTCCGCCTCTGACCTTGCACCTCTTTCCCAGCACCATCACCCCTCATCCATAGCACTCCTCCTTTTGGTGTTTGTACCCCTATACTTTAAATAGGAACAGTTCGCACATTTGGCGCACAGCCCAAAAAGGGGTGTGTTTTTGCTGGCAAGGGGCATGGCCACACAATAGTAACCCCAATTCCAATTACGCCAAACAATACTGTAACTTTATTCACATTTGATCATGCGATAGTGTCCATAATTCATATTACATCCCACAGTAGTATCACTTTACCTTATAAACGTTACTCCTCACAGTAGAGCCCCTTATTCACATTACATCACACTGAATTGCTCCTTATTCACATTACACCACACCCTATTGCTCTTTATTCACATTAGACGACACAGTAGTGACCTTTCTATATGCAATGCCACATAGTAGAGCACCTTATACACATAATGCCACACATTAGTAATGCATTTATACACCTAATTCCACACAGTAATGCCCCTTACACATATGACATACATTATTAATGTCCTTATAAACATAATGTGCCTTACACATTATGACAACCTTTATTAATGCCCTTTTACACATAATGTCCCTTACACATATGCTGCACATTATTAATGCCCTAATACACATAATGACACAAATAGTGCCCCCTACACATTTGCTGCACATTATTAGTGCCCCTATACACATAATGACACACATACAGTAGTACCCTGTTACACATATGCCGCACATTATTAATGCCCTTATACACATAATGACACACATAGTGCCCCTTATACATATGTTGCACAGTAATGCATGTTTACATGACACACATAATGCTCCTTACACATATTCCGAACACTACTGCACAACCAACCCACTCACTCACTGCCACTAACACTGTGACCTCTGTCTCTGCTTGGATACAGATGTGTCCTCATAAATCTTGCCTCAGTGCTAACGTCGGGCACATTTTTTAATGAAAACGCATCTTATTTGCATTGTTATGTGGCTAGGATGCACAAGCAGCTTCTGCTGATTAAAATGATATGCAGCATGCCTATATACTGTGTGAGACTGTGGCTGTATCTGCATATGAAATGCTACACACAGAATATAGGCATGCTGCATATCATTTTAATCAGCAGAAGCTGCTGATGCCCCTGGGCATATCAAATGCCCTAGGCAATTGCCTAGTTTGCCTATAGCTATGGCCGGCTCTGACAATGTCTGTATAAATTCTGTCTGACAGCTGCTATGATTTAATATCTAGCTATTATGAATGTTCTCCCATTGTTAGTCCAGACCATAAAGCCCACACAATCCAAGTGGTCTACTGTCAGTGGTGTGTGATATTGATGATATGCCGCCTACATCAAATTGATGATTTGCCAGTTAGACTTATGCTGGACCACTTGTTTAGTTCTATGGTCAAGGGTCATTTTCAGGACTTTAAGGAATTAATTAGCCTTTTTCTGTAAAGTGTAATCTCTTATTGATTTGCATAGATTAAGAATATGCACTGGCAGGATGTCTAAGGGAAAAATGCGGTCAAAAATCCGAAAACTGACAGTTTGGGAATTTGGCCGCAGTTCCCACACTGTATGTACCAAGATCGGTGGGCTCAGTGGGTAACGCCATATTTCTGTGGCGTTACCCAATACAAGCCTATAGGCTTCTCTTCACAATTCTACCTTAGAGGGATCCAATAGCATTCCTCCCAGCACCCACAGCGGCTGCTGCATCACCCTGCGCATGCGCAGAAGAGCTCCTGGGTCCTAAACCCAGAAGTACTTCTATCAAAAAGGACAGCTGTTATAGGGACAGTTTTGATCACATTTATAGTAGAGATGAGCGGGTTCGGTTTCTCTGAATCCGAACCCGCCCGAACTTCATGTTTTTTTTCACGGGTCCGAGCGACTCGGATCTTCCCGCCTTGCTCGGTTAACCCGAGCGCGCCCGAACGTCATCATGACGCTGTCGGATTCTCGCGAGGCTCGGATTCTATCGCGAGACTCGGATTCTATATAAGGAGCCGCGCGTCGCCGCCATTTTCACACGTGCATTGAGATTGATAGGGAGAGGACGTGGCTGGCGTCCTCTCCATTTAGATTATAAGAGAGAGAGATTTACTGGAGCTTAGGACTAGGAGGAGTACTGTAGAAGTGTAGAGAGTGCAGAGAGTTTACTAGTGAGTGACCACCAGACAGTGCAGTTTATTTAATATATCCGTTCTCTGCCTGAAAAAAGCGATACACACAGTGACTCAGTCACATACCATATCTGTGTGCACTGCTCAGGCTCAGCCCAGTGTGCTGCATCATCTATATATATTATATATCTGTCTGACTGCTCAGCTCACACAGCTTATAATTGTGGGGGAGACTGGGGAGCACTGCAGTGCCAGTTATAGGTTATAGCAGGAGCCAGGAGTACATAATATTATATAGTGAGTGACCACCAGACAGTGCAGTTTATTTAATATATCCGTTCTCTGCCTGAAAAAAGCGATACACACAGTGACTCAGTCACATACCATATCTGTGTGCACTGCTCAGGCTCAGCCCAGTGTGCTGCATCATCTATATATATTATATATCTGTCTGACTGCTCAGCTCACACAGCTTATAATTGTGGGGGAGACTGGGGAGCACTGCAGTGCCAGTTATAGGTTATAGCAGGAGCCAGGAGTACATAATATTATATTAAAATTAAACAGTGCACACTTTTGCTGCAGGAGTGCCACTGCCAGTGTGACTGACCAGTGACCTGACCACACTGACCACCAGTATAGTTAGTAGTATACTTATATTGTGATTGCCTGAAAAAGTTAAACACTCGTCGTGTGACTTCACTTGTGTGTTGTTTTTTTTTTTATTCTATAAAAATAAAACTCATTCTGCTGACAGACAGTGTCCAGCAGGTCCGTCATTATATAATATATAATATATACCTGTCCGGCTGCAGTAGTGATATATATATATTTTTTATATCATTTATCATCCAGTCGCAGCAGACACAGTACGGTAGTTCACGGCTGTGGCTACCTCTGTGTCTGCACTCGGCAGGCAGTCCGTCCATAATTGTATACCACCTAACCGTGGTTTTATTTTCTTTCTTCTTTATACATACATAGTTACATAGACATCTCTTTATCAACCAGTCTATATTAGCAGCAGACACAGTACAGTACGGTAGTTCACGGCTGTGGCTACCTCTGTGTCTGCACTCGGCAGGCAGTCCATCCATAAATGTATACCACCTAACCGTGGTTTTTTTTTCTTTCTTCTTTATACATACATAGTTACATAGACATCTCTTTATCAACCAGTCTATATTAGCAGCAGACACAGTACAGTACGGTAGTTCACGGCTGTGGCTACCTCTGTGTCTGCACTCGGCAGGCAGTCCGTCCATAATTGTATACCACCTAACCGTGGTTTTTTTTTCTTTCTTCTTTATACATACATAGTTACATAGACATCTCTTTATCAACCAGTCTATATTAGCAGCAGACACAGTACAGTACGGTAGTTCACGGCTGTGGCTACCTCTGTGTCTGCACTCGGCAGGCAGTCCGTCCATAATTGTATACCACCTAACCGTGGTTTTTTTTTCTTTCTTCTTTATACATACATAGTTACATAGACATCTCTTTATCAACCAGTCTATATTAGCAGCAGACACAGTACAGTACGGTAGTTCACGGCTGTGGCTACCTCTGTGTCTGCACTCGGCAGGCAGTCCGTCCATAATTGTATACCACCTAACCGTGGTTTTTTTTTCTTTCTTCTTTATACATACATAGTTACATAGACATCTCTTTATCAACCAGTCTATATTAGCAGCAGACACAGTACAGTACGGTAGTTCACGGCTGTGGCTACCTCTGTGTCTGCACTCGGCAGGCAGTCCGTCCATAATTGTATACCACCTAACCGTGGTTTTTTTTTCTTTCTTCTTTATACATACATAGTTACATAGACATCTCTTTATCAACCAGTCTATATTAGCAGCAGACACAGTACAGTACGGTAGTTCACGGCTGTGGCTACCTCTGTGTCTGCACTCGGCAGGCAGTCCGTCCATAATTGTATACCACCTAACCGTGGTTTTTTTTTCTTTCTTCTTTATACATACATACTACTACGACATCTCTTTATCAACCAGTCTATATTATTAGCAGCAGACACAGTACAGTACGGTAGTTCACGGCTGTGGCTACCTCTGTGTCTGCACTCGGCAGGCAGTCCGTCCATAATTGTATACCACCTAACCGTGGTTTTTTTTTCTTTCTTCTTTATACATACATAGTTACATAGACATCTCTTTATCAACCAGTCTATATTAGCAGCAGACACAGTACAGTACGGTAGTTCACGGCTGTGGCTACCTCTGTGTCTGCACTCGGCAGGCAGTCCATAATTGTATACTAGTATCCATCTCCATTGTTTACCTGAGGTGCCTTTTAGTTGTGCCTATTAAAATATGGAGAACAAAAATGTTGAGGTTCCAAAATTAGGGAAAGATCAAGATCCACTTCCACCTCGTGCTGAAGCTGCTGCCACTAGTCATGGCCGAGACGATGAAATGCCAGCAACGTCGTCTGCCAAGGCCGATGCCCAATGTCATAGTACAGAGCATGTCAAATCCAAAACACCAAATATCAGTAAAAAAAGGACTCCAAAACCTAAAATAAAATTGTCGGAGGAGAAGCGTAAACTTGCCAATATGCCATTTACCACACGGAGTGGCAAGGAACGGCTGAGGCCCTGGCCTATGTTCATGGCTAGTGGTTCAGCTTCACATGAGGATGGAAGCACTCAGCCTCTCGCTAGAAAACTGAAAAGACTCAAGCTGGCAAAAGCACCGCAAAGAACTGTGCGTTCTTCGAAATCCCAAATCCACAAGGAGAGTCCAATTGTGTCGGTTGCGATGCCTGACCTTCCCAACACTGGACGTGAAGAGCATGCGCCTTCCACCATTTGCATGCCCCCTGCAAGTGCTGGAAGGAGCACCCGCAGTCCAGTTCCTGATAGTCAGATTGAAGATGAAGATGTTGAAGTACACCAGGATGAGGAGGATATGGGTGTTGCTGGCACTGGGGAGGAAATTGACCCGGAGGATTCTGATGGTGAGGTGGTTTGTTTAAGTCAGGCACCCGGGGAGACACCTGTTGTCCGTGGGAGGAATATGGCCGTTGACATGCCTGGTGAAAATACCAAAAAAATCAGCTCTTCAGTGTGGAGGTTTTTCAACAGAAAAGCGGACAACAGGTGTCAAGCCGTGTGTTGCCTTTGTCAAGCTGTAATAAGTAGGGGTAAGGACGTTAACCACCTCGGAACATCCTCCCTTATACGTCACCTGCAGCGCATTCATAATAAGTCAGTGACAAGTTCAAAAACTTTGGGCGACAGCGGAAGCAGTCCACTGACCAGTAAATCCCTTCCTCTTGTAACCAAGCTCACGCAAACCACCCCACCAACTCCCTCAGTGTCAATTTCCTCCTTCCCCAGGAATGCCAATAGTCCTGCAGGCCATGTCACTGGCAATTCTGACGAGTCCTCTCCTGCCTGGGATTCCTCCGATGCATCCTTGCGTGTAACGCCTACTGCTGCTGGCGCTGCTGTTGTTGCTGCTGGGAGTCGATGGTCATCCCAGAGGGGAAGTCGTAAGCCCACTTGTACTACTTCCAGTAAGCAATTGACTGTCCAACAGTCCTTTGCGAGGAAGATGAAATATCACAGCAGTCATCCTGCTGCAAAGCGGATAACTGAGGCCTTGACAACTATGTTGGTGTTAGACGTGCGTCCGGTATCCGCCGTTAGTTCACAGGGAACTAGACAATTTATTGAGGCAGTGTGCCCCCGTTACCAAATACCATCTAGGTTCCACTTCTCTAGGCAGGCGATACCGAGAATGTACACGGACGTCAGAAAAAGACTCACCAGTGTCCTAAAAAATGCAGTTGTACCCAATGTCCACTTAACCACGGACATGTGGACAAGTGGAGCAGGGCAGGGTCAGGACTATATGACTGTGACAGCCCACTGGGTAGATGTATGGACTCCCGCCGCAAGAACAGCAGCGGCGGCACCAGTAGCAGCATCTCGCAAACGCCAACTCTTTCCTAGGCAGGCTACGCTTTGTATCACCGCTTTCCAGAATACGCACACAGCTGAAAACCTCTTACGGCAACTGAGGAAGATCATCGCGGAATGGCTTACCCCAATTGGACTCTCCTGTGGATTTGTGGCATCGGACAACGCCAGCAATATTGTGTGTGCATTAAATATGGGCAAATTCCAGCACGTCCCATGTTTTGCACATACCTTGAATTTGGTGGTGCAGAATTTTTAAAAAAACGACAGGGGCGTGCAAGAGATGCTGTCGGTGGCCAGAAGAATTGCGGGACACTTTCGGCGTACAGGCACCACGTACAGAAGACTGGAGCACCACCAAAAACTACTGAACCTGCCCTGCCATCATCTGAAGCAAGAAGTGGTAACGAGGTGGAATTCAACCCTCTATATGCTTCAGAGGTTGGAGGAGCAGCAAAAGGCCATTCAAGCCTATACAATTGAGCACGATATAGTAGGTGGAATGCACCTGTCTCAAGCGCAGTGGAGAATGATTTCAACGTTGTGCAAGGTTCTGATGCCCTTTGAACTTGCCACACGTGAAGTCAGTTCAGACACTGCCAGCCTGAGTCAGGTCATTCCCCTCATCAGGCTTTTGCAGAAGAAGCTGGAGACATTGAAGGAGGAGCTAACACGGAGCGATTCCGCTAGGCATGTGGGACTTGTGGATGGAGCCCTTAATTCGCTTAACAAGGATTCACGGGTGGTCAATCTGTTGAAATCAGAGCACTACATTTTGGCCACCGTGCTCGATCCTAGATTTAAAGCCTACCTTGGATCTCTCTTTCCGGCAGACACAAGTCTGCTGGGGTTGAAAGACCTGCTGGTGACAAAATTGTCAAGTCAAGCGGAACGCGACCTGTCAACATCTCCTCCTTCACATTCTCCCGCAACTGGGGGTGCGAGGAAAAGGCTCAGAATTCCGAGCCCACCCGCTGGCGGTGATGCAGGGCAGTCTGGAGCGACTGCTGATGCTGACATCTGGTCCGGACTGAAGGACCTGACAACGATTACGGACATGTCGTCTACTGTCACTGCATATGATTCTCTCAACATTGATAGAATGGTGGAGGATTATATGAGTGACCGCATCCAAGTAGGCACGTCACACAGTCCGTACTTATACTGGCAGGAAAAAGAGGCAATTTGGAGGCCCTTGCACAAACTGGCTTTATTCTACCTAAGTTGCCCTCCCACAAGTGTGTACTCCGAAAGAGTGTTTAGTGCCGCCGCTCACCTTGTCAGCAATCGGCGTACGAGGTTACATCCAGAAAATGTGGAGAAGATGATGTTCATTAAAATGAATTATAATCAATTCCTCCGCGGAGACATTGACCAGCAGCAATTGCCTCCACAAAGTACACAGGGAGCTGAGATGGTGGATTCCAGTGGGGACGAATTGATAATCTGTGAGGAGGGGGATGTACACGGTGATATATCGGAGGGTGATGATGAGGTGGACATCTTGCCTCTGTAGAGCCAGTTTGTGCAAGGAGAGATTAATTGCTTCTTTTTTTGGGGGGGTCCAAACCAACCCGTCATATCAGTCACAGTCGTGTGGCAGACCCTGTCACTGAAATGATGGGTTGGTTAAAGTGTGCATGTCCTGTTTTGTTTATACAACATAAGGGTGGGTGGGAGGGCCCAAGGACAATTCCATCTTGCACCTCTTTTTTCTTTTCTTTTTCTTTGCATCATGTGCTGATTGGGGAGGGTTTTTTGGAAGGGACATCCTGCGTGACACTGCAGTGCCACTCCTAAATGGGCCTGGTGTTTGTGTCGGCCACTAGGGTCGCTAATCTTACTCACACAGTCAGCTACCTCATTGCGCCTCTTTTTTTCTTTGCGTCATGTGCTGTTTGGGGAGGGTTTTTTGGAAGGGACATCCTGCGTGACACTGCAGTGCCACTCCTAGATGGGCCCGGTGTTTGTGTCGGCCACTAGGGTCGCTAATCTTACTCACACAGCTACCTCATTGCGCCTCTTTTTTTCTTTGCGTCATGTGCTGTTTGGGGAGGGTTTTTTGGAAGGGCCATCCTGCGTGACACTGCAGTGCCACTCCTAGATGGGCCCGGTGTTTGTGTCGGCCACTAGGGTCGCTAATCTTACTCACACAGCTACCTCATTGCGCCTCTTTTTTTCTTTGCGTCATGTGCTGTTTGGGGAGGGTTTTTTGGAAGGGACATCCTGCGTGACACTGCAGTGCCACTCCTAGATGGGCCCGGTGTTTGTGTCGGCCACTAGGGTCGCTTATCTTACTCACACAGCGACCTCGGTGCAAATTTTAGGACTAAAAATAATATTGTGAGGTGTGAGGTATTCAGAATAGACTGAAAATGAGTGTAAATTATGGTTTTTGAGGTTAATAATACTTTGGGATCAAAATGACCCCCAAATTCTATGATTTAAGCTGTTTTTTAGTGTTTTTTGAAAAAAACACCCGAATCCAAAACACACCCGAATCCGACAAAAAAAATTCGGTGAGGTTTTGCCAAAACGCGTTCGAACCCAAAACACGGCCGCGGAACCGAACCCAAAACCAAAACACAAAACCCGAAAAATTTCAGGCGCTCATCTCTAATTTATAGTAGAGATGAGCGGGTTCGGTTCCTCGGAATCCGAACCCGCCCGAACTTCAGTTTTTTTTACACGGGTCCGAGCGACTCGGATCTTCCCGCCTTGCTCGGTTAACCCGAGCGCGCCCGAACGTCATCATCCCGCTGTCGGATTCTCGCGAGGCTCGGATTCTATCGCGAGACTCGGATTCTATATAAGGAGCCGCGCGTCGCCGCCATTTTCACACGTGCATTGAGATTGATAGGGAGAGGACGTGGCTGGCGTCCTCTCCGTTTATAGAGAAGAGAGTGAGACTAGAGTAGAGAGAGACACAGTATTACTTTAGTAACTTTGGGGAGCATTAGGAGGAGTACTACTACTTGCTGAAGTGATAGTGTGACTGTATATCTGACTTGTGGGGGAGACAGTGGGGAGCAGTTAGAGTCTGAGAGCAGGAGTACATATTTTAACGTACAGTGCACACTTTTGCTGCCAGAGTGCCACACTGCCATTGTGACCACACAGACCACCAGTATATATTGTGATTGTCTGCTTAGGAGTACTACTTGCAAGTTGCTGATAGTGTGACCAGTGACCTGACCACCAGTTTAATTAATCACCACCAGTTTAATATATATATATATATAATTGTATATAATATATATATAATTGTATACCACCTACCCGTGTTTTTTTTTTTCTTTCTTCTTGATACATACTACTATAGTAGCTTACTGTAGCAGTCTGCGGTGCTGCTGAGCTGACAGTGTCCAGCAGGTCCGTCATCAGTCATTACATAATAAATATATATACCTGTCCGGCTGCAGTACTAGTGATATTATATATATATATATATTAATTTCATCTCATTATCATCCAGTCTATATTAGCAGCAGACACAGTACGGTAGTCCACGGCTGTAGCTACCTCTGTGTCGGCAGTCGCTCGTCCATCCATAATTGTATACCACCTACCCGTGGTTTTTTTTTTCTTTCTTCTTGATACATACTACTATAGTAGCTTACTGTAGCAGTCTGCGGTGCTGCTGAGCTGACAGTGTCCAGCAGGTCCGTCACCAGTCATTACATAATAAATATATATACCTGTCCGGCTGCAGTACTAGTGATATTATATATATATATATATATTAATTTCATCTCATTATCATCCAGTCTATATTAGCAGCAGAAACAGTACGGTAGTCCACGGCTGTAGCTACCTCTGTGTCGGCAGTCGCTCGTCCATCCATAAGTATACTAGTATCCATCCATCTCCATTGTTTACCTGAGGTGCCTTTTAGTTGTGCCTATTAAAATATGGAGAACAAAAATGTTGAGGTTCCAAAATTAGGGAAAGATCAAGATCCACTTCCACCTCGTGCTGAAGCTGCTGCCACTAGTCATGGCCGAGACGATGAAATGCCAGCAACGTCGTCTGCCAAGGCCGATGCCCAATGTCATAGTACAGAGCATGTCAAATCCAAAACACCAAATATCAGTAAAAAAAGGACTCCAAAATCTAAAATAAAATTGTCGGAGGAGAAGCGTAAACTTGCCAATA
The DNA here is from genome assembly GCF_028390025.1 of Pseudophryne corroboree. NCBI lineage: Eukaryota > Metazoa > Chordata > Amphibia > Anura > Myobatrachidae > Pseudophryne > Pseudophryne corroboree. The sequence continues at coordinate 440,368,361 of NC_086445.1, forward strand.
TGCCATTTACCACACGGAGTGGCAAGGAACGGCTGAGGCCCTGGCCTATGTTCATGGCTAGTGGTTCAGCTTCACATGAGGATGGAAGCACTCAGCCTCTCGCTAGAAAAATGAAAAGACTCAAGCTGGCAAAAGCACCGCAAAGAACTGTGCGTTCTTCGAAATCCCAAATCCACAAGGAGAGTCCAATTGTGTCGGTTGCGATGCCTGACCTTCCCAACACTGGACGTGAAGAGCATGCGCCTTCCACCATTTGCATGCCCCCTGCAAGTGCTGGAAGGAGCACCCGCAGTCCAGTTCCTGATAGTCAGATTGAAGATGTCAGTGTTGAAGTACACCAGGATGAGGAGGATATGGGTGTTGCTGGCGCTGGGGAGGAAATTGACAAGGAGGATTCTAATGGTGAGGTGGTTTGTTTAAGTCAGGCACCCGGGGAGACACCTGTTGTCCGTAGGAGGAATAGGGCCGTTGACATGCCTGGTGAAAATACCAAAAAAATCAGCTCTTCGGTGTGGAAGTATTTCAACAGAAATGCGGACAACATTTGTCAAGCCGTGTGTTGCCTTTGTCAAGCTGTAATAAGTAGGGGTAAGGACGTTAACCACCTCGGAACATCCTCCCTTATACGTCACCTGCAGCGCATTCATAATAAGTCAGTGACAAGTTCAAAAACTTTGGGCGACAGCGGAAGCAGTCCACTGACCAGTAAATCCCTTCCTCTTGTAACCAAGCTCACGCAAACCACCCCACCAACTCCCTCAGTGTCAATTTCCTCCTTCCCCAGGAATGCCAATAGTCCTGCAGGCCATGTCACTGGCAATTCGGACGAGTCCTCTCCTGCCTGGGATTCCTCCGATGCATCCTTGCGTGTAACGCCTACTGCTGCTGGCGCTGCTGTTGTTGCTGCTGGGAGTCGATGGTCATCCCAGAGGGGAAGTCGTAAGCCCACTTTTACTACTTCCACCAAGCAATTGACTGTCCAACAGTCCTTTGCGAGGAAGATGAAATATCACAGCAGTCATCCTGTTGCAAAGCGGATAACTGAGGCCTTGACAACTATGTTGGTGTTATACGTGCGTCCGGTATCCGACGTTAGTTCACAGGGAACTAGACAATTTCTTGAGGTAGTGTGCCCCCGTTACCAAATACCATCTAGGTTCCACTTCTCTAGGCAGGCGATACCGAGAATGTACACGGACGTCAGAAAAAGACTCACCAGTGTCCTAAAAAATGCAGTTGTACCCAATGTCCACTTAACCACGGACATGTGGACAAGTGGAGCAGGGCAGGGTCAGGACTATATGACTGTGACAGCCCACTGGGTAAATGTATGGACTCCCGCCGCAAGAACAGCAGCGGCGGCACCAGTAGCAGCATCTTGCAAACGCCAACTCTTTCCTAGGCAGGCTACGCTTTGTATCACCGGTTTCCAGAATACGCACACAGCTGAAAACCTCTTACGGCAACTGAGAAAGATCATCGCGGAATGGCTTACCCCAATTGGGCTCTCCTGTGGATTTGTGGCATCGGACAACGCCAGCAATATTGTGTGTGCATTAAATATGGGCAAATTACAGCACATCCCATGTTTTGCACATACCTTGAATTTGGTGGTGCAGAATTTTTTAAAAAACGACAGGGGCGTGCAAGAGATGCTGTCGGTGGCCAGAAGAATTGCGGGACACTTTCGGCGTACAGGCACCACGTACAGAAGACTGGAGCACCACCAAAAATGCCTGAACCTGCCCTGCCATCATCTGAAGCAAGAAGTGGTAACGAGGTGGAATTCAACCCTATATATGCTTCAGAGGTTGGAGGAGCAGCAAAAGGCCATTCAAGCCTATACAATTGAGCACGATATAGGAGGTGGAATGTACCTGTCTCAAGCGCAGTGGAGAATGATTTCAACGTTGTGCAAGGTTCTGCAACCTTTTGAACTTGCCACACGTGAAGTCAGTTCAGACACTGCCAGCCTGAGTCAGGTCATTCCCCTCATCATGCTTTTGCAGAAGAAGCTGGAGGCATTGAAGGAGGAGCTAAAAGGGAGCGATTCCGCTAGGCATGTGGGACTTGTGGATGGAGCCCTTAATTCGCTTAACAAGGATTCACGGGTGGTCAATCTGTTGAAATCAGAGCACTACATTTTGGCCACCATGCTCGATCCTAGATTTAAAACCTACCTTGGATCTCTCTTTCCGGCAGACACAAGTCTGCTGGGGTTCAAAGACCTGCTGGTGAGAAAATTGTCAAGTCAAGCGGAACGCGACCTGTCAACATCTCTTCCTTCACATTCTCCCGCAACTGGGGGTGCGAGGAAAAGGCTCAGAATTCCGAGCCCACCCGCTGGCGGTGATGCAGGGCAGTCTGGAGCGACTGCTGATGCTGACATCTGGTCCGGACTGAAGGACCTGACAACGATTACGGACATGTCGTCTACTGTCACTGCATATGATTCTCTCACCATTGAAAGAATGGTGGAGGATTATATGAGTGACCGCATCCAAGTAGGCACGTCAGACAGTCCGTACTTATACTGGCAGGAAAAAGAGGCAATTTGGAGGCCCTTGCACAAACTGGCTTTATTCTACCTAAGTTGCCCTCCCACAAGTGTGTACTCCGAAAGAGTGTTTAGTGCCGCCGCTCACCTTGTCAGCAATCGGCGTACGAGGTTACTTCCAGAAAAGGTGTAGAAGATGATGTTCATTAAAATGAATTATAATCAATTCCTCCGTGGAGACATTGACCAGCAGCAATTGCCTCCACAAAGTACACAGGGAGCTGAGATGGTGGATTCCAGTGGGGACGAATTGATAATCTGTGAGGAGCGGGATGTACACGGTGATATATCGGAGGATGATGATGAGGTGGACATCTTGCCTCTGTAGAGCCAGTTTGTGCAAGGAGAGATTAATTGCTTCTTTTTCGGTGGGGGTCCAAACCAACCCGTCATTTCAGTCACAGTCGTGTGGCAGACCCTGTCACTGAAATGATGGGTTGGTTAAAGTGTGCATGTCCTGTTTATACAACATAAGGGTGGGTGGGAGGGCCCAAGGACAATTCCATCTTGCACCTCTTTTTTCTTTCATTTTTATTTGTGCTGTTTGGGGAGTGTTTTTTGGAAGGGCCATCCTGCGTGACACTGCAGTGCCACTCCTAGATGGGCCAGGTGTTTGTGTCGGCCACTAGGGTCGCTTAGCTTACTCACACAGCTACCTCATTGCGCCTCTTTTTTTCTTCTTTGCGTCATGTGCTGTTTGGGGAGTGTTTTTTGGAAGGGCCATCCTGCGTGACACTGCAGTGCCACTCCTAGATGGGCCAGGTGTTTGTGTCGGCCACTAGGGTCGCTTAGCTTACTCACACAGCTACCTCATTGCGCCTCTTTTTTTCTTCTTTGCGTCATGTGCTGTTTGGGGAGTGTTTTTTGGAAGGGCCATCCTGCGTGACACTGCAGTGCCACTCCTAGATGGGCCAGGTGTTTGTGTCGGCCACTAGGGTCGCTTAGCTTACTCACACAGCTACCTCATTGCGCCTCTTTTTTTCTTCTTTGCGTCATGTGCTGTTTGGGGAGTGTTTTTTGGAAGGGCCATCCTGCGTGACACTGCAGTGCCACTCCTAGATGGGCCAGGTGTTTGTGTCGGCCACTAGAGTCGCTTAGCTTACTCACACAGCTACCTCATTGCGCCTCTTTTTTTCTTCTTTGCGTCATGTGCTGTTTGGGGAGTGTTTTTTGGAAGGGCCATCCTGCGTGACACTGCAGTGCCACTCCTAGATGGGCCAGGTGTTTGTGTCGGCCACTAGGGTCGCTTAGCTTACTCACACAGCTACCTCATTGCGCCTCTTTTTTTCTTCTTTGCGTCATGTGCTGTTTGGGGAGTGTTTTTTGGAAGGGCCATCCTGCGTGACACTGCAGTGCCACTCCTAGATGGGCCAGGTGTTTGTGTCGGCCACTAGGGTCGCTTAGCTTACTCACACAGCTACCTCATTGCGCCTCTTTTTTTCTTCTTTGAGTCATGTGCTGTTTGGGGAGTGTTTTTTGGAAGGGCCATCCTGCGTGACACTGCTGTGCCACTCCTAGATGGGCCAGGTGTTTGTGTCGGCCACTAGGGTCGCTTAGCTTACTCACACAGCTACCTCATTGCGCCTCTTTTTTTCTTCTTTGCATCATGTGCTGTTTGGGGAGTGTTTTTTGGAAGGGCCATCCTGCGTGACACTGCAGTGCCACTCCTAGATGGGCCAGGTGTTTGTGTCGGCCACTAGGGTCGCTTAGCTTACTCACACAGCTACCTCATTGCGCCTCTTTTTTTCTTCTTTGCGTCATGTGCAGTTTGGGGAGTGTTTTTTGGAAGGGCCATCCTGCGTGACACTGCAGTGCCACTCCTAGATGGGCCAGGTGTTTGTGTCGGCCACTAGGGTCGCTTATCTTACTCACACAGCTACCTCATTGCGCCTCTTTTTTTCTTTGCGTCATGTGCTGTTTGGGGAGTGTTTTTTGGAAGGGCCATCCTGCGTGACACTGCAGTGCCACTCCTAGATGGGCCAGGTGTTTGTGTCGGCCACTAGGGTCGCTTATCTTACTCACACAGCTACCTCATTGCGCCTCTTTTTTTCTTTGCGTCATGTGCTGTTTGGGGAGTGTTTTTTGGAAGGGCCATCCTGCGTGACACTGCAGTGCCACTCCTAGATGGGCCAGGTGTTTGTGTCAGCCACTAGGGTCGGTTAGCTTACTCACACAGCTACCTCATTGCGCCTCTTTTTTTCTTTGCGTCATGTGCTGTTTGGGGAGTGTTTTTTGGAAGGGCCATCCTGCGTGACACTGCAGTGCCACTCCTAGATGGGCCAGGTGTTTGTGTCGGCCACTAGGGTCGCTTATCTTACTCACACAGCTACCTCATTGCGCCTCTTTTTTTCTTTGCGTCATGTGCTGTTTGGGGAGTGTTTTTTGGAAGGGCCATCCTGCGTGACACTGCAGTGCCACTCCTAGATGGGCCAGGTGTTTGTGTCGGCCACTAGGGTCGCTTATCTTACTCACACAGCTACCTCATTGCGCCTCTTTTTTTCTTTGCGTCATGTGCTGTTTGGGGAGTGTTTTTTGGAAGGGCCATCCTGCGTGACACTGCAGTGCCACTCCTAGATGGGCCAGGTGTTTGTGTCGGCCACTAGGGTCGCTTAGCTTAGTCATCCAGCGACCTCGGTGCAAATTTTAGGACTAAAAATAATATTGTGAGGTGTGAGGTATTCAGAATAGACTGAAAATGAGTGGAAATTATGGTTTTTGAGGTTAATAATACTTTGGGATCAAAATGACCCCCAAATTCTATGATTTAAGCTGTTTTTTAGTGTTTTTTGAAAAAAACACCCGAATCCAAAACACACCCGAATCCGACAAAAAAAATTCGGTGAGGTTTTGCCAAAACGCGGTCGAACCCAAAACACGGCCGCGGAACCGAAACCAAAACCAAAACACAAAACCCGAAAAATTTCAAGTGCACATCTCTAATTTATAGGTACATACTGGCATTCTTTATACTGGTATTTACCCAATAAGAGGCTGTATGTACCACATCACGAATGCGATACTTAGTAAACTCTCCCAGTTTCTTTAAGTCATGAATAATGATACACTGAGTAGTATTTTAGGAAATATGTATTTAACTTGAAAGTAGTCGAAGTTAAAGGTTAGGGCAGTGGTTCTCAAACTGTGTGCCGTGGCAGCATGGGGTGCCGTGAGGCTCTTGCAGGGACGCCTTGGATTGGTGGTCCAGGACCAATTCTATTTATCTATGGTCAGTGTAATAGGCAAAACCAGTGCAGGTGGCTGTCAATCATAAAACATGTGGACAAACAGAAGCAAATCTTATCCCTCACCACATAACCAAACCTATGGATGACATACACACACAATTAATTTAATTTTATATTTTTTTCTCAATTTCTCAATAGAAACTTTTGGCCTAAGGGTGCCGTGATAAAAATTCTGATACTCTAATGCGTTGTGATTTAAAAAAGTTTGGGAACCACTGATTAAGGGAAATGGACTTTATGGAGTGTATAAATGAGGCATACATCGTGATATACATAGACGAGCTGGCACTTCCCTTAAATCATCCCAAATATAAACAATGAATAATCACTGTGATTTTAAAGTAAGCACAGTACATTTCTGGATTGCCCATTTTTTCCCACTCTGCTGGTGTATAACTGATGCTCCCAAGTTAGCGCCCTACACATTTGACTGACTGTTTGTGCACACACAGCTAACTTGGCCATTAACATATTGTCTGCATCTGAAAAGATTTCCAAGCTTTCTCATTGCCATGGGAGCTGGTCTCCTGGATGACACTGGACTTGAATTACTTGTATTGAAAGCATTTGTGGCACTACTTTGAAAGTATGTATGTGTTGAAGAACTGACAGCTATGGCATTTTCATTTATTGCAGTGTCATTTTCACTTACTGTCTGTAATGGTATATTTTCCCTCAGTGTTATTTTCTTTTTCTTTTTCTTTTTTTTGCTACAGTCATGAGTGATTCATGTATTGGCGCTGACACATTTTTTGTAAACAATTTTCTTACATTTTATGAGCTGTGTAAATACTTCTTTGTCTTATTGTCATCATGTGCAAAGAGGGCTGATTAAGAATTAGGTGCAAATTTTGTCCAGATACAGAACTTGCAGTTGAGCAAACCATGTTTCACTGAAAGGGGTGCAGATGTAAAAGGGGTTAAACTTACCTGTCATGACCACAATCACCTTCAGGAATTCTACCTATCAAGGTCAGTAGTATTTGGATAAGATTTTTTGGGTGATATGTACTAAGCAGTGATAAATGTGGAGAAGTGAGCCAGTGGAGAAGTTGCCCATGGCAACCAATCAGCATCAACGTAACATTTATAATTTGCATACTATAAAAATGTACAGAGCAGCTGATTGGTTGCCATGGGCAACTTCTCCACTGGTTCACTACTCCACTTTTACCACTGCTTAGTACATGTTCCCCTTTGTGTATAAGTCGATATGGACACATGGCTTGCTTGCTCTCTGTACCTTATCCTTTCATCCTTAATATGCACAAAGAGGCATAAAGCCCTGCGACTGGCTCTACTGGATGGGGTGCCTGCCAGCTCCTCAACTTCAATGGTATGGGTCCCCTGTTGCCTCCCACTTATCTTCAGCTGTTGCCTCTGCCGGTTTTCACCCTCACAGAAAGGGGCAATGTACACTTTTCTGTATCGTATGAGCTTCCTTGCTGCCAGGGCTTTTTCAACTTGGCTCGCCATCTCTATATTTTTGATGGCCACCCTTTTCCTGTTTGGCACCACATCTTCTTTCTTTTGACTTTAGAGCACTTGCCTGCAAATGGATATAAAATCAGAATATTTGACAATAGTCACATTGCATTATTTTCAGCAAAAAACAAAACAGGACAATACAAGGTGTACTTGCCTACCCACCTGGGACATCCAGGAGACTGACGAATCTTGGGTGGTTCTCCTGGATGCCAAGAAAAGGGGCAAGTTTTCCGGAGGCCGGCTACAAGTTGACAGCTACGCAGCAAATACATTTTTTGGCTGTTGCAATGCACACAATTAGCCATTGCAATTTTCCTTTACACTAGCTTGAATCTTACCTCTCTAGTTGTATTTGACAAACATCAAAGGGATTTCTAAAATGCTCACATTACTATCACAATTGCAGTATGCTATATTTCAATATCTTGCTGTGACACCTATCAAATGTTAGAGATGTAAAGGACAGACAAGAGTCACTATACAGGATATAATGGACATTTCTTCTCTCACACAAGTGTCTATTTATTATAGGTAGTAAAACCCTATCTACAAGACCACATCCATTTTTTATGGAGCTAGAGCTTCCCTTTAACTATATATTATATTGGTAGATGCTCAATTAGCTTAGTGATATCAATCAGGTGCTCGAAAGGGAGGGGTATTTCTAAGCAAGAAAAAAAGGCATTTGTTTCCCCCAGCACCCTGAATGATAACCGTAACCAGATATAAATTCCACATAATAATAGAATTCAGAGATCTTCGTTACACATATTTGCGCAAATGTGTGAATAAGCCCCAAAGCCGCATCAAGGCGTCTCTGTATATTTGGGGTCCCTAGTGCTATATCTAGGTGCAGGGTGTGGCACCCCAAAACACCAGCATAAGCCAGAAAGCCCAGCGTAGCATACCAGTGCAAAAACTATAGTGTTATTAAATTAGTATTTAGGAAGCCGAAGCTATAGAGAAAGTGATACAAAAATGAAATGCAATTAAAATAGAGAAATAGTGTTAAAAAATTAATAAGTGAAAAGTGTTAGTAGAATGTAAAGGTATGCCACACTAAGGCCATCCAGCTCAGCCAGTCCAGAGCCACCACACCTCACACCTCCATTACCCCAATCTGGGTCTAAGATTAACCAGCAAGGAGCCACATGATAATGGCTCCTTACTACAATATGTCTAAGCTAAGAGCTACCTACCTTGGAGCAACCCCATAATGCTCCATGTGGCATGTCAGGGCCTGCACCTCCTCCTAATGCAGGAACCTCTCTACCTCTCACAACAAACATATATATATTGGTAGATGCTCAATTAGCTTAGTGATATCATTCAGGTGCTCGAAAGGGAGGGGTATTTCTATGCAAGAAAAAAAGGCATTTGTTTCCCCCAGCACCCTGAATGATAACCGTAACCAGATATAAATTCCACATAATAATAGAATTCAGAGATCTTCGTTACACATATTTGCTTATGCTGGTGTTTTGGGGTGCCACACCCTGCACCTAGATATAGCGATAATGGAGGGAATGTCAGAAGAGAGGAAGTGAGAAAGCCAGGAAGCAAAGTTGTCGATGAATTTTGAAGCAGTGCCAGGGGGACGGTAAATGACAGCTACTCTAAGATGTACTGGTTGGAAGAGGCGTATGGCATGGACCTCAAATGTAGAGAATGTATGGGATGGTTCTGGTGGTATGTGTTGGTAGGAGTAACTAGAAGGTAAAAGGACCCCAACACCACCCCCATGGCGACCACCAGGTCGGGGGGTGTGTGTGAATGTGAGGCCCCCAACAGAGAGAGCAGCAGGAGAAGTAGTGTCAGAGGGCGTAATCCAAGTTTCAGTAATGGCTAGTAGGTGTAGGGAGTTGGAAATGAAAAGGTCATGAGTGTGGACCAGTTTGTTACAAACAGATCTGGCATTCCAGAGGGCACAGGATAGGGGGTATAAGTTTGTGGGAGAGATGTGAATGAGATTATCAGGGTTGCTGTAGCGATGAGGTGAGATTAACTTTGAGGGCAGGGATGATGAGAGAGTAGTGATGGTACGGGTGCCTGAGCTAGGAGGGGAAACTGCAGGAGGTGGGCTGGGAGGGAGGTCAGTGTGATGTGAATAGGGGTGTGGGGAAGTGACAGGGAAGGGAGAGAGGGAGCAGGGCTGAGTTGTGGGGTAGCAGGACCATGGGGCAGAGGTGAATGAAAGTGGGGTAACAAGAAAGGAGGTGGAAGGAAACAGAGGGATGGAGGGGAGACAGAGGAGGGGAGAGAGGAGGAGGTGTAAGAGACTAGGGGGGAAGGATAAAGATACATTATTAGGTAGACACTGAGTGATGTGGGGAGTATAAGGAAGCCTTGACATACTGTAGTGTTAAGTAGGTAAACAGGTTGAGAGAAAGTGGAAGCAGGAGTGGAGGCTGTAAGGGAATCCGAGCAGAAGAATTGCAGAAATGCAGATGAGAAAAGCAGTATAGGCTCAATGGGTGTAGATTTAGTATGAAATTAGTCAAAAGCGTAGATAAAGTGGGTGCAGAAATGTATTTGGAGTGTAAGAAATGAAAGGATTGTGAGAGGTTTAAGAAGCGATGGTAATTATGTTAGATGTTTTAAGTGTTTGCAGGTAAAATTGCATTGGTGCAGCTGTGCTTCAAAAAACAAAATTACAATAATACAGATACAAGCATTTGTAGGTGAAATGGATGGTTTTTGAATTGTCCAAGTAAGGTAGTTCCGTGCTATTTAATCAGATGCAACAATCAGGAGGTGTGTGATCTGAGAAGTGACTCACATTTGTTATTAGTATTACATGCCATCTCATATCTTCTAGCCTCACATCCATTGTAGCTATAGGCCCAAATAAAGATCAATATCTTTCCCCCTAAGACCTCGTGTCCCAAGTGTCTTTTTCCTCATAACTCCATACATTAATCCATCTATCGGTTTCAAAATCTTAATGACCCATGTTAAGATAAACCTAGGGCAAGAGATTCACCGGAGGATCTCCCGATAGTTCACATATAGCATAGCACTGTGTATGCTTCAGGGATTCATGTATTCTATTGCGCAAATCAGTCGGCAAGATTCCGATGTAACTTTCCCAGGTGCCAAAGATCCCGGCCGAGCGTTTTTCTCTCTCTAAATTAGTATCAATCCACTCCATGTTAAATACATGGTGTAGTTTATCCTTAAATAGTTTCAGGGTGGGGGGAGTTGCCTCAATCCATATCTGCAGTATGGCCTTACGAGCAGCTGCACTAATAATTAGCAACAAGCGTTTACACCCTTTCTCTATGTGTTGTCCCTCCGGCAACATACCAAAAATTGCCCATTTATCCATGAGAGGGACGTAGTTCACCAGGTATTCTAGAGCGAACTGTCTCACTTTTAACCAGAAAATTCTCAGCAGGGGGCACTTCCAAAAGTAGTGATACATATTTGCTGTATCAGAGCGACATCTAGAGCAGGAAGCCGAGGGTATTAATCCAGCTAAATGTTGCCTGCGGGGTGAGAAGTAAGCCTTGTGATAGATGTTCAAAAACATCTCCTGATATTGGATCGCTGGGATCAATTTCCTCGACCATTGGAGTGTCTTTAACAATCCCTCACACGTTAAGGAAGGAATAATCTGAACCCAAGAATTCATACCTGACCGAACCTCTTCATGCTTAATGTTTTGCATAGTGTTGTGATATTTCCCTTTTTTCCACTGGGTTTGAATGTAACATTGTGTCTAAGAAATTGTCCCAATCCCCATTCGATAACCCTCCGACCACCAACGTGACGTAATGTTTAGTTTGCATATATGTAAACGGATATGTGTGGAATGTTGGGAACTTCTCTGAGGCTTGTGTAAATGACAGAGGTGCCCTGGAATCCTTATCAAAAAATGTCCCCACATTTGACAGACCTTCAGCATTTAATCTATCATAGGGATATGCCGCTAACCCTTCCTGGAATTCTGTTTTTTTGAGGAATGGCAAGAAAAGAGTTTTATAAGAGTTTAAGTGTTGCTTATGTCGAAGAATATGCCACAGTCTCCTTGTGGTCCACAACAAGGAATTGTTGCATATCATTTCTCCTACTTCACTGTTGTGCAAGTGTAGGAATCCCGTCAGGCTACAGTTCAACAAAAAGTGTTCCTCTATAAGCGTATTAGCATACAGATCCTTTCCATGTAGCCAATCTCGTAAATACCTCAATACAGCAGCATGATTATAATACAAAATATTAGGGAAGTTAATGCCCCTATTGAGAACGGGTTGTTGCAATTTTATTAGCCCAATTCATGGTCTTTTAGCGCCCCAGATACATTTTCTAAACTGGGCATTGAGTAAGCAAATATCTTTTTGAGTCAAAAGGAGGGCTAAAGCCTGTAATATATACAACCATCTCGGAAATGTCACCATTTTTATTAGGTTCGCTCTCCCTATATATGATAACATAAGGTGAGCCCATCCCTCTAGTTCCCTTGATGTATCAGCTAATGCTGTAAAAATGTTCAATCTATATAATTCTGCAAGCCTTTTGGGAAGATGATTGCCTAGATAGTCTATGTCGGATTTTGCCCACCTCATTGTAATATGATGGCTCCAATGCGGGGTAGTAATACGAGGATATAGATAAAGACCCACAGACTTAGCTACGTTAACTGTAAAGCCCAAGATTTCCCCATATTCCTCCAATCTATTTACAATGTCTATAATATTTGTCCTATTAAAAACACGTTAAAGGTTAAAGAACACAGTACGCAATTGGCGTAAAAAGTACCGCAAGGGTACTCCCTTAACTATACCTTAAGGAATGTACTTATACTGTAAACCTCTGTGTAGTGGGAGAGTGTAGATGCAACACAGTATAACCTTATTACCTTTAAAGCTGTTCGAGCGTCACTGACGCTCTGAGATTACTTAATACTATAAGAAATACACAGATACCGTGCTCAGGGTCCAACGCCTAAATATATATTATGAATGATATACTTGCAAAAGAATTTAACACAATACAAGTCATACACTACAATATAACATAGACTACCTAACCAGATAACTACACAGGAAATACAATACAATACAATTACTATTTAAGGGAAAATAAGAGAGAAAGAGAAGGAGAGAGAGAGAGAGATTGAGAGAGATTGGCTCAGAGTAACAAGAAGATTAATATGATTGCGGAGAAACACTTACACATGTGAGGAACAATCGCTGCGCAGTCAGTCAATGCTGAGAATCTTTGTTTAGAAAGTACTTGAGCTTACCCATGCTGCCTGTCCCTATATACACAACACCCAGCAACACAATTGTCCCTACAATGCCGCATGGGGCAGAAGCTAGACTCCATTTTGGGAAAACTCCACTTGATTCCAAAGACTACACCACATGGCTGAAAGGGGGAGGGGAAAATACCCGGCAGCAGCCATTTTAGATTTGCAGGTCCAAACACATGGCACTCTCTACTACACCACAATCACATAGCAGAAAACACAAGACTCCATTTTATTCCAAAATGTCCAAGCCTCAAAACAATGCATATGTTCTGATTTTACAATTCCAAACAATCTAAATCACCTTTCACAATTTCAATCCAACTTCCTAGAACCATCTTATTAAATCTCCATAGGCAAACAAATACCACAAATGCTATGCTACAGGTTGTCTAATGTTCCACTTCATCACAGACTTCACAGAGTATTCAGCACAAACAAGTTACAATCACACAGCTGCGCAAGCCTCACCATCCCCAAGCCATTTGTTTCTCCAAACCAACCACTCTATGCTTACCCATCATTCCACAACTACCCCACCACAAAACACACATTTAAAACTACTCTATGCCAATCAGCCATGAGATATTGAAATTATGATACTTAGCCTTTCGTAAGGAGCCTGGTGATGATCCAGCCATGCTTGCTGTGTGTCAGGTAGCTGTGTGAGTGAGTGAGTGAGCCCTGTGATCTCCAGTGGGTATATCATACCCTCATTCCAGCTCTGGGGGTGTGTCAACAACAAGATGTGTGTGTGTGTCCCTCACAGCATGTGAGCCAGCTGCATCAGTGGCCTTGGTTATGCAAAACAATGGGTGATGACCGACACATTCCTGTCTTGTGGGAAGCTATTGTTTGGCGAATACTGTCCCACTGTCCACTCTCAGTTGAGACAATGACATCTCAGCAATCATTCTTCTGTATACAAATCCAGCCCCATTTCGTAAACACAGGTGTTGGCCCTCCTCGTTGAGTCTCAAAGCTCAGTGTAATTAAAGGCTATTGTACTCTGTCTGCGGATAAGATACTGATTCGGAATACAATTAATCTTCAATTACTATTCCTGTGCTTTAGCTATGCATATGAAGATGTGAAGCCCTCACAACATGCAAACTATTGTTTGGGGGATCTCTAAGGTCAAAGAGCCATTTGAGACCCACTGATACCCGTTGGACTCAGGGGAATATTAACTTATAAAATACATTATATGGTTGAATTATGTAACGATTGAGTCGCACGCTGGGCACACAGAAACTCTACCGTAAATGCGCATACAGTGCGCCTGCGGGTGCACGTAACAGCGGGTATGCGCATGCACGGGAGAGCGCCCGCATGCGCAGCGCGGACATGTATGAGGTGCAAATATGGCAGTGTGCATAGTGATATTTTTCTAACTTTGACAGTCCACTCTTTGGCAGTCAACAATAACTGCCACTTCCTAAAACATTTCAAAAGGAGAAAAATATATGTCAAGTGTAAATACATTTCCATGGTTGGGTTGGGGAGGAGAAAGAGAAGGTGTGAAAAGGGTATGACCTAGTGAGATAGCAAAAGCATGTGTGTATGAATCCATGTTTGGGGGGTCATGTATCATCGTGCCGTACGTGTTTTAAATCAAGCTTCGAGGTATTGCGAAGTATACATTTGAATTCCTTCTTATCCCGTGGTACGGGTCTGTGGATGGGCTGTCAAACTTTACCGAGCTCTTTTCGGCTGTGGTTGTAACAAAATGGGGGAGCACATTTTAGTTGATGATACATGAATGGGGGAATATGTGCTTGCTGATATCTGTGCCTGTATTCCCTATCGACTATGTGTATAATTACCTGAGGGTTGTAGAGATGAAGATAAGACATAATTACGGTAAATGCAGTGGTATTCTATGTCAGGTTAATGAACATTCGTCGATTGAGGTCTTGTTCGGTGTCTGTTGAATGCAGTCTTCTTTGTGCTTTTGCCCATTAGGTGCGAGCAAAAGCTGTCAATGTCCATAGATTTACAAAAGTGTTGGGCTAGCGTAATTTTAACATTTCTAGGGAAACTGGGGATCCATGGCATAGTTCATCAAAAATCTGTGTATAAGGTTGTCAGAACTTCTTCTTTAATCCATCTGTTGTCTGTATATCGGCTCATCAAATTCCTCGTCCAAGTGGGTCTTTTTACCTTGGAGGAAAACGGAAAAACAGGTGAAAGAAACGGACCGTATAATCGCATTTTCATTACATCATTGTTTCTACCGTTGGGTCATAAATCAAGTCCATTGGGATTACAGTTTCCTCACTCCTTAGACTCATTACCTCAGGTAGTACTTTTCCAATATAACACAATCCTTCTGAGTTTGGGGCAAGCCGCTCATACGCCTTTCTCCCGCATGTGAAATATGCATCATCGGGGAGAATATATGGGACGGAGTAGGACATAACCATATTACACACCTTCCATGTGAAATCTCCTAACCCTAATTCTTCCATCTGCTTAGTACACGTATCAGGTTGTACGATATGTGCACAGTATCCTGGTGATACCTCTCCAACTCTCGTAATCCTATTTCCTAAGGTATACCTATATCGGAAAGATTTTCCTCTACTGGCTATGTGGCGTATAAGCTCTGTATCTGTGGGCATTCTATCTGCTCTATGCGAAAAGGTCATGGTTTGGTTACTCCATGACACTTCCCAATTTCCCGGCTTTCGGGGATTGGAGATGTTAAAACATAATAGGGACCTATCCACATGGTATTGGTGGAGCTTCAAACTAGGAGGGCTGGAGATATTAAACCTCCTGTCCACCGGTCTCCCACCACTTAACTCAAGTACCTCCCCTAACGTTAAAGGAAATGGTACTAGCCCTGGTTTGCTATGACCTTGAGGTACTTGAGAGCATACCCAACAATCTGTTTTATTTAACACACTACCCACTAAGGAGTGATAGTCACTCAATGGATGCCGGTCCATATGGATATTAAAACTGGATTGGCATTTCTTAATGCACCCATCCTCCACTACGTTGTCACAGAGCCTACAGATACAGTTTTCTTCAACTAACAATCCTTCACAATGTTTACAAATAACATGGCTGCTAGATCGTTTCCGGTACTCGCCTTTGCTTGGTGGTTGTGTTGCTATTGGAAATTTACACCTCCATCTCAGTCATCGGAACCTTTCTGGATCCTTTCTCGACCTCACTGGTACTCTCGCCGGAACAGACTGTTCTGGTTAACATCATGGTCAACAGGAAAATCCATATCACAGTCTCTCGGGGCAAGTCCATCTTACAGGAGGAGAAAAGAAGAAATTTGTAATGGGGTACAGAAAATCAGTTTGAGGGGGAGAGTAACTTGTTACGATAATTAGTTCTCTCGTCTTGTTGTTCTTCTTGTTCTGCTGTCTTCTCAAAGGTGCTGTCTCTCTGTCTTCCAAACGGACATTCTGGTGATGCAATATTCCCTCCAAACCAGCGATCTTTCTGTAAGGAGCAAAAATCTTGCATTACCATTTGTCTAACTGATGTGTGACATACCATCTTTAAAACATGAAAACATGAGTGAGAAGAGAAAAAAAAAAAAAAAGAGAGAGAGAACACTTCATATGCATATATATATTACATAAATCTCCAATAACCAACAATACAATAGGAAAAGAGAAAAAAAACATTTTTCAAACATTTTTCAAACATTTTTTTAAACATTGTCAGATCGTCAGGCTGTCATATCTACATGTCCAATGGTTTCTTTGCGCCGTCCCTCCCCCCAGCACTTCCATATTCCATTGTCTGTATCTGGCCAGAATACATTGGTGCGGATAGGTCATGCTGGGGTTTGGTAGACTTCTGCAAAGACCAAGCGGATATGCAATGTTTGAGTCCTTACTAATAATCGTCAGAGGTGGGGAGAGAGAAAAAGAAAACATTTCACAGATACATTTACAACGTTTCACCCGGTCATTCCTGTGTCTTCAGGGAATGACCTCCCAATTTATTAACCGTTACCTCAGGCTTACCATCAGTTCTAATGATCACCTTTCCTGACCACATATTATGGGTGTGGCCCAAAATTCTTCCTATATGATCCCTGATTATAATTTGGTGTGTCCTAACTTTTGCTCATTTTCATGTCTAGGGGGTCTGATTTTATGTGGGCTGTTGCAGTTACTGGCATAATGCCCTTCTCTTTTGCACAGATCACAAATCCTTAAGTTCCTCCATGTGCCAATGGCCTGGGGTTTTGGTTGATTTGATGCCTCCTCAAACGCTTGGATGCTCATCACCATCAACCGCTTTCCCTGTACTTCTCTGACTCCTTGGATACCATGATTATGTCGTTGTCTAGGGGGTTCATATACCTTTTGTGAATCTTTGATCATACACTTAGATCTTTCCTAGGATCTGGGTAATCAGACATGATTGATCTCAATTCTGTCCGGGACCAGGGATGGCGCATTGCACTGTCCTTGACGGGAATGGTTCCCTGATCGTCAGTCTTCCCATTGGGGACTGTGATCACCCTGACAGGACTAAACTCAATTACATCACCTTGTTTTGGTCTTACAATATGGGGTACATTTGTTTGTGCGTGATATAAAACATTGTACGTACCTGTGGACACGACCTCACCTGACCCTCCGTTAGGGGGTTTGATTATTGCCTTTACCAATTTGGTCGCGTCCACCTGGATGTCTTGTAGGATGGCTTCTGGAAGAGGTGCCGACATCGTTCTGGGCTCACTTTCTTGTTGGTAATCCTGAGGGAAGTTTAACATGGGGTGCGACTTGCACAGGTTAACATTTGTAATTTTTACACTTTCATTTTCATAAACATTATTACATTTAACACTTTCATTCTTAATACAGTTACTAAGTGCATTTTTATCGTACAACATTGTGCCATTTCTCTGCAACCATAATCCTCTCCATTGCCATGTCTCTCCTCTCAAGATGAAAGTTAGGTAAGTCAATTAAATCTCTTTGTAATTCACCTTCCTGTTGCCATAACTGCAAATGATCATAATGCTTGATTCGTCTCTTTGCTGATTTAATGAGACCTATCCTTCTACTTAAATTCGTTAACACTTCTAGGCTGAAGCTACCTACTCTTGGGAATTTCTCCCCGTCATGTCTAGTCATTCTCTCCCATTCATCACATAAACTTTCTGTGTGACTTCCGTATTTCTCACACATTACATACCTTGCCGACCCAATTGGTCGGTTCACTGAATCAACCCGAACCGAGGTTTATCGCCCCCTACCTGAACAAGTGGCCCCCATAGTTCGAAAGTGTTGCTTTATTCAGCCAACCCTTACGCAAACCAATATGTTCAAAATAGGCTGACGGTGGCGGTTTACCGAGTACCCCACTCACTCGCCCACGCCGACCAATACGACCTGATCACACCGATATGGTGCTGGCGTACTCGACCTAGGGCCCCTGCGACCTGAACCTCTATTTACTGGAACCTGTGAGGGTGATCCGAAGAACACTTACTCTTTCCAGTAACTATTGGTTGCTGGATAGTTCCTGAGTGAGCAGCGAACTTCCCTTAAAATAAAAAAAATTTACACAAATCACGTTAGAATGTACAAATAGCGTTTGTGACCCCTTTACTCTAATGGTACTAGGTCAGATTACTAACTAATGTACACAATTACGTGCGGTACAATCGTTTAGTGCACAAGCAACTAATCTTATGTACTGAGCGACCAACGGAATCGAAAATTTCGGCTGCGAATTCCTTCAGCCAGAGCTTATATGGCCTATATGGGAGTTGCACCAACCCTTTCTTGGTGTTGTGCCTGTGGACTGTATAGCGGACTTCCTTGTCTGCTGTACCTGAACCTGCTGGTCTGTTATGACCTCCTGGTCTGTTACAGTATGACCTCCTGGTCTGTTACACTCTAATGCTCAAATTGTATATTTAACCAGGGATGCCTCCCTAGCCACCATGTACGTCACTTACACGCATGTACCTCACGAGTACTCGACTTTTCTTGTGGTTCAACCTTAAAAATTGTAAAAACAAACACTCACTCACCGCATATACACTTTTGTTTCTATTTCTATTTCTGCGCAGAAATTTTTCTTTAGACCAGATGTGTTACCAATTAGGAGAAGGATCTGTTAATTTAAATTTGGAATGTTAAACTAGATTTGTGCGATTTATCGCCTGGCGTTATTTACCGCGTGGCGCTACTTATCGCGTTGAGAGGAGAGGAGAAAAACTTGTGTTTTGAGTTACGTGGGCGTACCCAGACGCTCCGTTGCGTAATTTACGCTGCGTGCGTCGGCCTTTGGTTTGCGTGCACAAATCTCAGTTTTTGTTAGAGACACGTGTACGCAAAATAAAGATCCACCGTAACACAATTTATATGTTTATCAATGTAGATGATCCTTGATCATCTACCGCACACCACACTGACTTCGCCTTATCTCCCAGGCAAAAACTGTGTGTTTGTCTATACTTTAACTATGTTACCTTTACTCTTAAACTATAAAATAGCGGCAAATCTCTTTTAGCACGTTTATCAATGCAAATGGCAAACAGGAAGGTGAGATATGTGAAAGTACACAGATGAAAATGCAATTCTAAATTTAATCTAATAACATACATTGATGTAAGCACAGACATATAGACATTTAGACCTTATTCAGTGCTTCTAATTTGCATATGAATTGCTTTTTAACTACAGTAACTCTGTAAAAGGCGATTTATTTCAACACTGCTAGGGAACCTAACCAGTCACACAGGTTCATCTGCATTTCAATGGCCATCCTGCACCAAGCAGAGTAGGGTGGTAAGGAAACCAAAAAAAAAAAAAAAAAAAACTTTGTTTTATCTGTGTATCGTTCTTAAATCAAATATTTAATTTATTATTAACTGTTATTAAACTGTATCTGAACTACTTATGATTGACTATGATATGGACTAAACAAATGCATTGAAAAAAAACTCATTAAATGATGATTTCTTTTTGACAGTGGATGGCTGATTATTTCTTGAAAATCAGCCATTTTAGGGGGGGAAAAAATTGACCTTCCCAAAATGGCCGCTGCTCCTCCCCCATCCATGAGGTTTACACAAAATGGGGGACAGACCTTTTGTCACAAAGAAAAATCATCATGCCAGCCCCTTTTAGTTATCACGCTATGCAGAGCGATTAAAAATAATTTTAAACCTATTTAAACAGACAAACCATCCAATCTGCGTGTGCAGTTGGCACCAAATAGAAATAAAAACCAGATTTACAAAGACAATAACGTACTGTTCTTACCTTCCAGTTCCCGAATTCCCTCAGCACTCCTTACCAAGTGAAGCAGGCGCTTATCTGGTCAGCACTGCAGTATCCCCGACCTCCAAACGGTTTAACGAGGGATACTACCTTCCACTCTTTGCTGACCGATAATGTCTGCTGAAGTTACCTAGTGCAGATATGTGAAGACCGGAGGAGCTCCCCAATTGACAATGTCTATAATATTTGTCCTATTAAAAACACGTTAAAGGTTAAAGAACACAGTACGCAATTGGCGTAAAAAGTACCGCAAGGGTACTCCCTTAACTATACCTTAAGGAATGTACTTATACTGTAAACCTCTGTGTAGTGGGAGAGTGTAGATGCAACACAGTATAACCTTATTACCTTTAAAGCTGTTCGAGCGTCACTGACGCTCTGAGATTACTTAATACTATAAGAAATACACAGATACCGTGCTCAGGGTCCAACGCCTAAATATATATTATGAATGATATACTTGCAAAAGAATTTAACACAATACAAGTCATACACTACAATATAACATAGACTACCTAACCAGATAACTACACAGGAAATACAATACAATACAATTACTATTTAAGGGAAAATAAGAGAGAAAGAGAAGGAGAGAGAGAGAGAGATTGAGAGAGATTGGCTCAGAGTAACAAGAAGATTAATATGATTGCAGAGAAACACTTACACATGTGAGGAACAATCGCTGCGCAGTCAGTCAATGCTGAGAATCTTTGTTTAGAAAGTACTTGAGCTTACCCATGCTGCCTGTCCCTATATACACAACACCCAGCAACACAATTGTCCCTACAATGCCGCATGGGGCAGAAGCTAGACTCCATTTTGGGAAAACTCCACTTGATTCCAAAGACTACACCACATGGCTGAAAGGGGGAGGGGAAAATACCCGGCAGCAGCCATTTTAGATTTGCAGGTCCAAACACATGGCACTCTCTACTACACCACAATCACATAGCAGAAAACACAAGACTCCATTTTATTCCAAAATGTCCAAGCCTCAAAACAATGCATATGTTCTGATTTTACAATTCCAAACAATCTAAATCACCTTTCACAATTTCAATCCAACTTCCTAGAACCATCTTATTAAATCTCCATAGGCAAACAAATACCACAAATGCTATGCTACAGGTTGTCTAATGTTCCACTTCATCACAGACTTCACAGAGTATTCAGCACAAACAAGTTACAATCACACAGCTGCGCAAGCCTCACCATCCCCAAGCCATTTGTTTCTCCAAACCAACCACTCTATGCTTACCCATCATTCCACAACTACCCCACCACAAAACACACATTTAAAACTACTCTATGCCAATCAGCCATGAGATATTGAAATTATGATACTTAGCCTTTCGTAAGGAGCCTGGTGATGATCCAGCCATGCTTGCTGTGTGTCAGGTAGCTGTGTGAGTGAGTGAGTGAGCCCTGTGATCTCCAGTGGGTATATCATACCCTCATTTCAGCTCTATACACCGGTGCAAGGTTTCTCGGCACCCTAGGCAAGACTTCAGCCTCCCCCCCCCCCCCCACCATCACACCTATCAGCCACCACAGGAAAAAATAAAACACATTGGCATCCACAGGAAAAAATAATAACAAACACATTGACACCTTTCAGGAAAAAAAGAAAAAAACACATTGGCTTCCACAAGGTAAAAGAAACACACATTTGCCCTGACAGGAGAAACCAAAACACAATGCTCCTCAGTACATAATTTGCATTTAGCCCTTTATTATTGTCAGAACAGCAAATTAATGTGCTCCTGCTAAGTACAAAGGGAAAATGTGATGGCTTCTCCAACATATGTGCAAGGCCCTATCTTAGTATCAACATTATTATTATTATTATTTACTTATACAGTGCCACTAATTTGTACACAGAACATCAGAATTCATATCTCTCCCTGTTCCACTGGAATGGGAGTGATACTCTCTAAAATGCAAACACACACAGACAAATCCACATAACCTGACCATATGTTTTTGGAGTGTGGGAGGAAACAGGAATACCCAGAGGAAACCCATAGAAACATAAAAAGAACATGCAAACTCTACACAGAGAGGCCATGACCAGGAATTTAACTCAAGACCTGAGTGTTGTGAGGCAGTAATGCTTACCCTATGCTACTGTTCCGCCAATTGGATTATAACGTATCAAAAATGTTGCAGACTGTATAGAGAATACACCCTACAGCAGTTTGGGAAAGGGATCCTGACGCTTAGGATGCCGGTAGTCAGAAGAATGACAGCAGCATCCTGCTGCTTATAGGTGGTCATTCCGAGTTGATCGTTTGCTAGCAGTTTTTAGCAGCCGTGCAAACGCTATGCCGCCGCCCACTGGGAGTGTATTTTAGCTTAGCAGAAGTACGTACGAAAGGATCGCAGAGCGGCAGCAAAAACAAATTGTGCAGTTTCAGAGTAGCTTCAGACCTACTCAGCGCTTGCGATCACCTCAGACCATTCAGTTCCGGATTTGACGTCACAAACACACCCTGCGTTCTCCCAGCCACGCCTGCGTTTTTCCTGGCTCGCCTGCGTTTTTTCGAACACTCCCTGGAAACGGTCAGTTGACACCCAGAAACGCCCACTTCATGTCAATCACTCTGAGGCCGCCATTGCGACTGAAAAGCAACGCTAGACCTTGTGTAAAATTACATCGGCCGTTGTGAAAGTAGTTTGCGCATACGCAAGCGCAGAAGTGCCGTTTTTTCACTTAATCGCAGCGCAGCGAACATTTTAATCTAGCGATCAACTCGGAATGAGCCCCATAATTCCAACCCCTCATTGGAAAGTATGCTAACCCTCTCCCCTCCCCTACCTGCAGCCTAACCCTCCCTTCCTGCAGTCTAACTCTAATTCCCCCCCTGCAACCTAACCCTACCCTGGTGCCTATCCCTAACCCCCTCCCCCCCACAGCCTAACTGT
Organism: Pseudophryne corroboree; assembly: GCF_028390025.1. Classification (NCBI taxonomy): domain Eukaryota; kingdom Metazoa; phylum Chordata; class Amphibia; order Anura; family Myobatrachidae; genus Pseudophryne; species Pseudophryne corroboree. Next base: position 440,391,107 of record NC_086445.1, read on the forward strand.
AACCCTCCCCGGCACACTTTTATTCAGTATGCTGACTCTTGGGATTCCGGCATCGGGATTCTGAGCATTGTCGGGCAGCTTATTTTTAGTGTGTGCAGTTAGATTTCAGTACTAATAAATGGCAAAAAAAATAGAACACGACAAACTGACAAATACGTTTCTGAGCAGCAGGTACGGATGTCTTGTTCAGCCATACACTATATATCTTGTGATTTACTATGTTGGTTCATTGACAAACAGTTTTTATGTTGCAAATATAGGGCAAATGTGGCACCCCCAGCCAATGTGGAACTGCAAGTCCCAGCATATCCTGCCAAAAAAAGAAGCAGGGCATACTGGAAAATTTAGTTTCACACTAGCTACAGCTGACACATGGAAAAAAAAAACACCACTACCTACTTGCAAGGAAGAGTAACCATCAGACGGAGAAGCAATCAGTCGGCATCCATCACAGCCTATGGACCTACAGGTCTTCCGTAGGTCTGTAGGAAAAAGTAAAAAAAAGTCTGTAGTAGTATCACATGCTGGTGCTGGTCCCACAGTGACAGTTGGATCAGGCTGCAGATGCATAAACCACTGGTCGACTTTCTGCAGATGAGGCGGACGGAGCGGCCTGGGGCATATGTGACATTCTGCCCCCCCCCACCCCCAGTGCAGCCCGCCTGTTGCTGGGGGGGGGGGAGGGGGGTCGGGGGGGGGCAGAATGTCACATATGCCCCAGGCCGCTCCGTTCATTGGCAACATTTAGCTGGATTAATACCCTCGGCTTCCTGCTCTAGATGTCGCTCTGATACAGCAAATATGTATCACTACTTTTGGAAGTGCCCCCTGCTGAGAATTTTCTGGTTAAAAGTGAGACAGTTCGCTCTAGAATACCTGGTGAACTACGTCCCTCTCACGGATAAATGGGCAATATTTGGTATGTTGCCGGAGGGACAACACATAGAGAAAGGGTGTAAACGCTTGTTGCTAATTATTAGTGCAGCTGCTCGTAAGGCCATACTGCAGATATGGATTGAGGCAACTCCCCCCACCCTGAAACTATTTAAGGATAAACTACACCATGTATTTAACATGGAGTGGATTGATACTATTTTAGAGAGAGAAAAACGCTCGGCCGGGATCTTTGGCACCTGGGAAAGTTACATCGGAATCTTGCCGACTGATTTGCGCAATAGAATACATGAATCCCTGAACCATACACAGTGCTATGCTATACGTGAACTATCGGGAGATCCTCCGGTGAATCTCTTGCCCTAGGTTTATCTTAACATGGGTCATGAAGATTTTGAAACCGATAGATGGATTAATGTATGGAGTTATGAGGAAAAAGACACTTGGGACACGAGGTCTTAGGGGGAAAGATATTGATCTTTATTTGGGCCTATAGCTACAATGGAGGTGAGACTAGAAGATATGAGATGGCATGTAATACTAATAACAAATGTGAGTCACTTCTCAGATCACACACATCCTGATTGTTGCATCTGATTAAATAGCACGGAACTACCTTACTTGGACAATTCAAAAACCATCCATTTCACCTACAAATGCTT